>NW_027021289.1:0-150000 GCF_036884655.1 Musa acuminata AAA Group | reverse complement strand
TAATGTTACATAATTCTCCATCGAAGAGAGCAGTGACCTCTTCTTTATATCAGTAAATCCCTGTCATAAAAAATATACATATTACAAAGGAGGATTACGAATCAGTACAAGAATTAATTAGCTTCTACAAGCAAGGGCGACTTACAGCAGCCTTAGCAAGGGCTTTTGCTAGTATATCCACTGCTGATAACCCAGAGGAGCTTAAGAGATGTTCTGCTTGTGAACGAAAAACTGGAATAACACTGCATTTCAACCAATAAACACTTTGAGTTGACAATAAAAGCTAACCTAGCAATGAGGAATTTCCAAATAGGAAAATTTTAACAGCTTACCTGTCAGAGACATTTGAGATAGCATCAACTGCTTCAGATCCAGCTGATTCAGCAATATCAGTAGGCTGAGGTGCAGAGATGTGCTCAAACTTAACACCCGACTCTCTTTCTATTCTAGAAATGCTAAAGGAGTGTTTGGGTTCATAAAGCAAAATCGCAACCCCGGTATTGCCTGAACGAGACATCTCTTAGCAACTCATTGGAATAAAAAACCAACATTGGCCACAAAGTTAAAATGATTACCAGCCCTTCCAGTTCGCCCTGATCTATGGATGTAAGCTTCAACATCGCGTGGGGGCTCACACTGGAAAAGTTAACCAGTGATTATTATTTATGAAGGTTAGATGCGCTCATTTAATTGATGGAAATACTTCCAGGAAATAAAGAATGCACCTGTATAATCAGCTGCACATCATTTATGTCTAACCCACGTGCTGCCACATTTGTAGCAACCAAAACCAAAAACCTGCCTGACCTGAACCCAGATAGTATGACCTGCATAATAACAAGTCATATATGAATATTGACAAAGAACACCTGCATGCCATCCGATTCTAAAGCAAGGATATATGATTGTATCTAGAATAACTGAAAAAGTGCAAGCAAGACCAGATGCAGTTTGAAATCTCATTGTACTTACTTCACGTTGTGCTTGCATTACGTCTCCATGCAAAGCCCGGGCTCCAGGTAATAATCCAGCAAGTTCAGATGCAGATTCTTTTGTCTCAGTGAAAACAATGGTTCGGCCACCACTACGAAAGTTTGCATACAAAGACCATTTAGGAAATGAATAAAGAAAATTAATATATTGATGACCGTAAAAATTACAAACCGGCTATAACAACGGATGACATCAGGAATAACTTGTGGCCTTGCTGAACGAGTACAAGGAAGAACAAGATGTCTGACGCTAGCACTAGCCTTCAGTTTCTCATTGCCGACAAGATCAGCTGTTTTCTTATCTTGCTTTAGAAACCTTGTGGAAATCTGGAAGCAATTGAAAAGGTATTATATGCAGGAAAAGGAATTCAAACATATTAATGCACTTAGATCCAAGGTATTAAATAATGTTACTATTATTGATATTGGAAACTTGGACAGATACATACTGACCAATATAGTATTGTTTGCAGTGCACAAATGTATTAACTTATTAAAAAAAATTTAGTACATCTATGCACCAATCTACCAACTTGCTATTGTTGGCATACCATAGTATTTGAAACCATGCTTAGAACCTTATCTGAAATTTACTCGAATGGAAAGGGGGTAACACATAAGATAAATTGATTCAAACCTTCTTCACCCAGTCAGGCAAGGTAGCACTGAAGAGAAGCGTTTGAACCTTGGTAACATCCTCAACTTTACCTGCAAGATAAGAATAGCAAAAAGAACACTGAGTTCACATTAACCACATATATGCAGATTACCATGCAAGTAGTTAGTCAATAATTATAAGCAGGCATGAGCTGCCAGTCTGGATCACAAACTGTAGATGTAAATCTCAAGATAAAACCAACATATTTGGTGCTTTTCGAGGAGAAAATTAAACATATAACACCAAAACATTAAACACACTACATATAAGTGGCCATAAGACTAAATTGTCATACATTCATCTGATCAAGTCAATCAACTGGAAATTAATATTGATCAAGCATTTATCTGAAAACTTACATACAGCAACATGGATTCAACAAGCCTTTCAGTACAGCTAAAAATAAAAAATCCAACAACAACAAGAATCTGCCAACATTTTTCTATATGGTACAATTAAGAGTTCAATATGGGACACTGGAGTTTGATCGGCCTACAAAGAAGGAAGGCAGATCTAACTCAAAGCATCCAATACATAGCATCATGGAGATATCCTTAACAACTTGAAAAGCTAGTGCAGAAGCTGTGAACAGAAAATCCATACCGAGAATGAGTTCCACATCATCAACAAATCCCATGTTCAACATTTCATCTGCTTCATCAAGTACACGGAACTTCAATGTTTTTAGGTCAAGAGTCCCCCTCTCTATGTGATCCTGTAAGAAGAACAAAAATATTTTCAGTGGAGAAATAAAGTCTAAAAAGCCAACAAAAACATATGAAGCTAAAGAAAGATAGCTCACTTTTATGCGCCCTGGAGTTCCAACAACAATATCAACTCCTCGCTTTAGTGAAATTTCCTGAGCACGGTAAGGAGATCCACCATATAAGCAGCATGAAGATAACCCAACTGCCCCACCATAGACCTCAAAGTCCGAATGAACCTGAGATTTAATATGATGTCCATCAAGTTCCATCTAAAGAAACATAAGATACTTGAGCATTTAACATGTCAATAAACTCAGATCCGAAACTACCTGATTTGCAAGCTCTCGAGTCGGAAGGAGTACCAAAACACTTGGACATCTTCCATAACCTGTTTTCCTTGATGCTTTATGAACCCCATTTGTCAATGACTCCAATATAGGCAACACAAAAGCCAAGGTTTTGCCCTGTAAATATGGCCAGATATATCAGAAAATCATCAGCCAGCCAAGCAATTAATATTATTTACAGCAAACAGTAAGTACAGCACAGATAACAAGGAATAACATCTAATTATATGCCCACGAATCAAAACCATCGTCACGCCAAATATATAGATAAAAGCAAGAAAGTAGAAGATATGGAAATACATAAAAAGATGTTTTTACCAGATTATATGACAATATCAGCAAAAATGACAACAGAATGCTTGGCTCTAATTGGTGTTGGCCACATAAACCCTTTTTGTTACTTAACTCTGTTGAGGGAAATGTAATTAGTAAACTTCACAACAGATAAGCCATAAGATTTTTGGATCTTGAACCAGATCACCCAAATTGGACCAGGCAACCAATTCAAGAAGCTACAAGTTTAAAGGGATCATTTTAGAACTGGCCATAACCAAGAAAGCACGTTCCTGTCAGATAATTCCATACATTTAAATACATGCATATATAGGACCTAGCCAATCTCAACCCACCAATCCGGATCAGCACCAACCTTCGCACAAACCATGAAAGTCACCACGTTACTAGTAATTAATAGATTGTCTGTGATGATAACATGTTATGCCATAAAATGTGGGATATTAGAAAAGGATTCTATATGAAACCTAAGGGAATACCCTTCATGCCACCAACAGTGGAGCAGACCGAACCATACAATACAAAAAAGCATGTTTTCCGAATAATTAGCCAGAAATTTTCAATTATACGTTCCATCTGCTTCCCCTATGAATTCTCAACACGTGCATTACTTAGTTGATTAAAAAAACTATTTGGAAGTCAGAGAACTACCACGTAAGTATGTTCTTTCGCAATAGTATTTTGAAGCATGAACTACCAATGTTGGTAAAACATAAACAAGCAAGAGATTCCGCACCTGACCAGTACGTGCTCGACCAACTAAATCAAACCCATCGAGTACGAGATCGAAAGTCATGGCCTGGATGGGGAACAGCGCTTTTATCCCCTTCGAATTCAGAGTCTCCCTCAAGACCTTCGAGATCCTAAAATTGGACAAGGCGTTCGGATCGTCGGCCGCACCGCTATCTGTCTCTCCCTCGTCCTTCATCAGCTTCGGCTTCTTCGCCGGGGCCCCATTAGCTGTCGCGGTTTTCTTCTCGGGAACCTCGGTGGAATCCGAGGTGGTATCGCTCTTATCCTCATCATCGGGAACCTTCCTCTTCTTCTCCTTCTTAACCTTCTTCTTCTCAGACGCCGTCGTCTCCCCCGTGCCGTTGTCGAGCTCGAGGTCGCTGAGCTCGTTCTCCACGTGCTGCTTCTTCTTTTTCTTGTTCTTCTTCTCCTCCTCAGGGGAGCCGTACTGGGGCTTCTTGGGCTTCGATTTCTTGGTCTCCTCGGAGGAGATAAGAGGATCGGACAAGACGAGAGACGGCATAGTGGCGGCGGCTGCGACGCTCTCTGCCGTGGTCGGTGGAAGGGTTGTGCGTGGAGGCGCAGCGACCCAAGCGGGAGAGAAAGAGGGAGGGATCAGTTGGAGGGCTTTCGATCTTTATACGGTTCGCGTTGTTTGATAGGAAAGAAACCCTAAGTCGGCACGTGCCGTTGCGGCCCGACTTCAGCCTTTCGTAGCTTGAAGTGGTATCCCAAGTCGGGGCGCAAAAGCAGCACTCACGGCAACGGACGCATGAGAAGCGGCGGCTCAAACGGAGCGGTTCAGTTATTCGGCTTGAAATGGATACAGGATCGGAACCGAGCCATCTGATTGGTAAGGAAGACAGCGGTCCCACATAAATAATTAATTCTTATTTTATTCCCCCACAGGATGACTGATTATTTATAATTAATTCTTATTTTTTTTAGAATTCGCCTTTATTTAAATTTATTTTAACATCATATGCATTACATAATATTTAATCAAAAATATAATCCGATTAATTGATGAACTGATTCGGTCAACGGCCCAAGATTTGATCGGGCCGAGCCGATGGATATGAGCCGTATCTCATAAGGAACCCAAGAAGGAAGCCGCGTGCAGCCCTAAGTGAGCGGTCCAAACCTTTATGGGTTGGAGAAGCCCACTTACGTGAGATGATGTAGAAGACAGACACTGTGACCAACTTGAGATGAGTCCACCAAAGCCATGAAAGTATCATATTGTCTTCTTCCTCTTCATATGAACTCATGATGAATTCAGGGAAACAAAAGCATTCTTTCTCTCAATTTCTAGATTCTCATAACAAGTTCCACTGCAGCAAGTTGTCTTCATGCTCCTCCCACTACCATCGTTTCAGTCCCAGGTAAACGCTAAGGACACCACCACCACCCTATGTTTCTTCCAATACTTGCCATGGCAGGAGGAGTAAAATGCCGTTGCTGGGGGTGGGGGAGAGGAGGGATAAGATTTCTCTCAGTGCTGCAGCAGTCCATCATGACTTCATTAGACAGGAGAGAGAGAGAGAGAGGGGGGGGGGGGGGGGGTGTCACGGATTCCATGACGGGTTCAATCAATCCATCTTCATGGTTCCATTGAAGGCTGTAGGTCCCTCACCATGCACCACCACCGGCCACCACCACCAGTGTCAGCTACAGGCGGTGGCTGAGGTCTGATGAGCTGCTTCCATGAACTGGCATGTTTGAGGCAGGCAAACAAGCATGCATGCAGCTGCCCTATCTCGGTTCTTGTCCCCCCCCCGCCTCCCTCCCCTCATCTGGATGTGAGGATGTCCTGTTGCGAGAACTTCTTCTCTCTTTCATCCTTTTGGTGGTCTCCAATGGATCCTCCTGCTCGGTGGAGGAAGATTCCACTGTTGTTGTTGTGATTGTGTCCTCGTCTTAACTTGTCATGCCAGTTGAGCTCACTTGGCAATGGGAGGGATGAGCTGAGTCATGCCAATCTCTGTCTCTCTCTCAGAGAATCATAGGAGGGACACAACCGGTGACTTGAGTCAGGATGTAGATGAACCACATCTCCAATCATTGAAGCTCAAAACAAAGAGGATGAGGAGGCAATGCACGTTCCTGTCAATGGCTGCTCTTTGGATGAGTTAGCGCTGTAGCAGTTGGATCAGTATCACTGTTCCGTGGTGGACACTGCATTGGAATCGTCTTGTAGATAGAACACATGCATGACTTCCCTTCCCCTCACTACATTATTGCTGGTCCCTTCTTTGAGCTCTTCCCCTCGTCCTTGCCTAATCGGTCTTCCCTCTTTCACTTCAATCCCATGCATGCGAATCCACACCTGTACGTACGTACGTATTCCGATATGCTCTACATGCATGTACACGTATACGTACGTGCGCCTTCTTCTCTGCATGAGCTGTGTTGCTGCCGCAGAAGTAGCAGTCATAAGCATCACTGTCGCCCGCGCCCTCCCATGTGAGCGTATCGTGGAGAGTGCAGGGCAGGTCGCCATCGCATTCTCCGGTCGACATGCTGTAATCTCCCTCCTGCCGCGAACGTAGCCTACAGCGGCAGCGGGAGCAGCGAGGCACCGGCATGGCAAGGCCAGCTGTTTGACCACGCGCCCCCAGTGTGACTGAGCTCGACTGACCGCGGTGCACAACGCAGTCCCCCCAGACAAGCCCGCTCTTTATTGTGGTTCCCTCTTTCCTGCCCGCCCCTACTCGCTCGCTGCGTCCCTCAGCGGCGGCCAGGCTCTGTTAGCATGTTTGTCTCTTTGGGCGCGCTTCCCGGTGCATGGAGATCGGCGCTGCCTTATGAGCGAGCGACCGGTATATGATACTTCCAATGGCGATATTGCTGGGCCGATTCGCGAGGGCGAAGTAAAGTTGTGTCACTTTTTGTGAAGGTTGGCAGAGCAGTAGGCCGAGCCGCGGAAGCACTGGTTGGAGCTGCAGCAGCAGGAGTAGGTGTGCAGGTACTGCTGCTCTCTACGGGGCGATATTATTGTGTGGTGCGCCCGCCAGGGAGAGAGAGAGAGAGAGAGAGAGGAAGAGGGACCACGGGTCCACCGGCGGGTCCACGGCTCTGGAGCTGGAAGGAAGAGTCACGTCGTTGTCGCCACCGCCGTTTTGGCTGGTGTGCCTGCTTCATCCGCCCAAATACACACACACCACCTCTCAGTCTCACTCTTCACTCACTCGTTCACAGTCGAGGAATGTACCACGCCCCTCTCGGTTCCCCGCTTGGCTAGCTTCCAAAGTGCTCGAGCTATGGAGGGAGAGGAGCCGTCGTCGACGCGTCTCGTGGTCGCTGCAGCAGTGCTGCTCCTGCTCATCGCGCCGCCCGTCTCCCCGCTCTCGGACGAAGGTCCATTTCCCCCTCCTCTTCCTCCTGTTCCTCCTCCTCCTTGCCTGAACCCGACGTTCCACGACAGGGATAGCACTGTTGTCGCTCAAGGCTTCCTTCAGCAACGTGGCCAACATGCTCTTGGACTGGACCCCCGCCGGCGCCGGCGCCGGAGCCGCAGCCGGAGGTGGCAGTGCCAACGCCACCGGCGACGCGGACGACCACTGCTCCTGGAGAGGCGTGCTCTGCGACAACCTCACCTCAGCCGTCATCGCCTTGTATGGGTTCCCCTCTAATCTTATCCTCTTTGTGTTGTCTGTTTGTTCGACTTTGGTGCTCATGAGCTTTTCCTTGGGTGGCGATTGAAACGGAAGAAACCTGTCGAACCTCAACCTCGGTGGAGAGATCTCGCCCGCAGTTGGGGAGCTCAAGAACTTGCAATCCATGTGAGAAATCTGGTTCCTCTTTTAGGCTCTCGTTCTTAGTTGTTGGTTAGCTCAATGGAGTATTCTAATGCTGTGTAATGGATATCTTTTGACGGGTGCAGTGATTTGAAGGGGAATCAGCTCACAGGGCAAATCCCAGATGAGATTGGGGACTGTGTAGCTCTAAAATACTTGTAATATAATACACATTCTCTATTTCTTCCCACTGTTTCCTCGATATATATCCATTTTGGTTTCCTCAATATCTGTGGAAAATCTTGCAGGGATTTGTCTGGAAACGCTCTGTATGGGGACATTCCATTTTTGTTATCGAAGCTCAAGCAGCTCGAGGAATTGTGAGCTGATCTCTGCAACCTTCTTGGTTCCTGTTTTCACCAAAGAATCCTAAAACATGAGGCTAATGCATGTTGCGATGCAGGAACTTGAAGAACAACAAGCTGACAGGGCCCATTCCCTCAACACTATCCCAAATTCCAAACCTCAAAACCCTGTGAGCTTCTTGGATTCCTTGACCAGTTTTATTCTTTTCCCCTCATTTTAATGCTTCTCCAAGTTCTGGTCTTTTGCATGCCAACTTGTGCGGATCAGTTAGCTGTGGTGGTACATATTCTGTGGCTGTTGACCAATATTAGCTTCATTCCACCAAAAATCTGATGTGTTTGGCATTTTGGACAGGGATTTAGCCCAGAATCAGCTCACTGGAGAAATTCCTCGGCTCATCTACTGGAATGAAGTGCTACAGTATCTGTAGGTTCTTCGACACCTCCATTTCCAATCATCCATGTGATGAGCAAGATTTCATTTGGACACATAAAACTGTGATGCTCACTTGTTGTTGTGCATTCCAGAGGCTTGCGTGGTAACTCGCTAACCGGTAACTTGTCTCCTGATATGTGCCAATTGACTGGCCTGTGGTACTTGTGCGTCGTCTTCATCCTATCTTCGGACTGTTCATGTTTTCTGGTTTCTTACTGGCCAAGATTATGTCCTTCTCAAGTAACACTCTCTACATTCTTGTCATGCAGTGATGTTCGAGGAAATAATCTTACTGGGACTATTCCAGAGAGCATAGGCAACTGTACCAGCTTTGAGATACTGTACGTTGGTTTGCCTCCACAGAGATTGTTGGAATAGAATCATTTTTTTGATCAAGGGAAATGGTCTTAACATTCTTCTTTATGATTTGTAGGGATATATCATACAACCAAATCACAGGGGAGATTCCTTATAATATTGGCTTTCTACAAGTAGCTACACTGTATGTCTGCTTTTACTATGCTGAGACTAGGTTAAATAGTAGTAAAAACTCAGACTCTCATGTTCGTCTTGGTTCTTTGGAGGTGGTTGCATGTACTACCTATTAAGCTTTGAACTTTGTGTTTCTCCTTTCACCTATGTTTGCCTCAGATTTATGATCTGGTCTCTGAATATGTCCCTTATCTTTATTAATCTTCTAATATAAAGCTAACTACTGTTTCTTTTTTATTTATTTTTTGTTTCTAACTATATTCTGGGCCTGTTTTGTCTTGCAGCTCACTTCAAGGGAACAGACTAATCGGAAAAATTCCAGATGTGATTGGGCTGATGCAGGCCCTTGCAGTTCTGTAAGTGTCTGCTGTTTGGCTTGGGCGTACGACCTATTTCTGCTGAAATGATCCATTTTGTTCCTCTTAATTTGCAGTGATTTAAGTGAAAATGAACTGGTTGGGACCATTCCACCCATACTTGGCAATCTTTCATACACTGGGAAGCTGTGAGTTTTGAGCCTTTTCCTTGTTTTACACCAATCTTTTATCTCATTTTTAAATACTGTATCCTGATTCCTTCCAGGTATTTGCATGGCAACAAGCTGACTGGACCAATCCCTCCCGAGTTGGGGAACATGACAAAGCTTAGCTATCTGTGAGATTATTTACTTCAGTGAAGTGCTGAAAATTTTCCAGTCTTTGTTGATGTCTATTTTACTGTCATGGATAAACAGGCAGCTGAATGATAACCAACTAGTAGGTAGTATTCCAGAGGAGCTAGGAAAACTTGAAGAGCTGTTTGAACTGTGAGAACTTTTAGTTATATAACTTTTCAAGACACATTCCATTGTTTCTCGAAAAGATGATTTGATGAGTTTTATGATCATATGCTTCTATACCTCTGTCTTAGGAATCTTGCCAATAACTGCCTTGAGGGTCCTATTCCTCGAAACATCAGTTCTTGCACTGCACTGAATAAATTGTGAGTAACAGTTTTTCGCTTTCTCTTTTAATCTACCAGTATTTGTTCTTATCATTAATGTCATCCTCAGCAATGTTTGCGGTAACCGATTAAATGGTTCCATACCTCTAGAGTTTCAGAAGCTCGAGAGTCTGACCTATCTGTAAGTACTAACCACTTATTTTTCTTTCCTCTTTTTGTAAATCATGCCAGTGCTTTCAGCAGTAGGAAAGCATTACTTTTGTTATTCTAAATGAATTATTCTTTTTTGCAACAAGTTCAAATATATTTGGCTCGGAGGGTGTTTCCTACTATGCATGCGCCTTTTTGTGAAGATTTCATGACCGTTTTTGCCAAAGTGACAAAGTTGACTAAAAAATTGATATTTAATTTGTTGTGTTTTGATGTGTCGTCTCTGCTTATCTGCAGAAATTTCTCTTTGAACAATTTTAATGGAGAGATTCCCTCTGAGTTGGGTCGAATTGTCAATCTTGACACTCTGTAAGTGATCCATTTACTTAATAGGCAAATACTTCTAAATAGTACTTTTGTGTCATATTCGATACTTATGTCTACTTCCATAACTTCCAGAGATCTCTCTGACAATGATTTCTCTGGTCCAATTCCTGATTCTGTTGGCGACCTTGAGCATCTTCTCGTACTGTAAGTCAATGGCATTCTTCAACTAATTTCTGTGTTTCTTCCTAGTGTTGATAGTTGCAATCAGTCTTACAGCATTTTTCTCGTGATCGTAGCAACTTAAGCAGAAATGACCTTGCTGGACGTCTACCTGCTGAATTCGGGAATCTAAGAAGTGTTCAAGTCATGTAAGTCCATTCAGTTGTCATGTAAGGTTTGGTGTCTTCAATATTGTCATCCCTTTTCTTTTTTTCTGAATGTACATCTTTGTTCTACAGTGATATGTCATACAACAAGCTGTCAGGAAAAATTCCTGAGGAATTGGGTCAGTTGCAGTATTTAGATACTCTGTAAGTCCATTCACTTGGATATCTTAACTTGGAAATATTTGTTTTCTGCAATTGACTCTTCGTATTGGGGGCGGGCTACAGGATTCTAAACAACAACAATCTGTATGGAGAGATCCCTGCCCAGTTGGCTAACTGTTTCAGCTTAACATCCCTGTGAGTTTTGTCATATTCTTTAGTGTTCTGGAACGATGACTTGAAAATTTACTAATCATTGACTTTCCTTTTATATGAATTCAGGAATCTTTCTTTTAACAACTTTTCTGGTGACATTCCTCTGTACAAGAACTTTTCAAGATTTCCTCCAGAAAGGTGAACATTGAAGTTGTTTGTTTTTCCAGCTCAATTTTGTCGGTTTTGTAGTCAGATAAGTATTAGTTTGACTTGCATCTCCAGTTTCCTTGGTAATGCGCTGCTTTGTGGAAGCTGGTTACAATCACTTTGCGGACCAACTTTTCATCAACCAAAAGGTATCTCAAAATTTGCAATTTTGTCGGCTGTCATTCTTTTATGTCATGCTTAGTGCACTATTCTTATTGTTTTCACTGTTTTGCAGTCGCTGTTTCTAGAGCTGCAGTGGTTTGCATCACTTTAGGGTGCATTACACTGCTAACGATGGTGTTAGTGGCAATATATCGATCCAATCAACCAAGCCAAATTATCAAAGGATCAAACCGAGATATCCAAGGCATGTCTTAATTATTTCTCCATTAGTTATTCCTTCTTGGTGGTTACCGTGCATGGTTCTTTAAATTTTGTTATTGTTTCTATGTTTCAGGTCCTCCAAAACTGGTTGTTCTCCAAATGGACATGGCCATTCATACATATGATGATATCATGCGACTCACTGAAAACTTGAGTGAGAAGCATATAATTGGTTATGGTGCTTCAAGCACAGTGTACAAATGCATGCTCAAGAACTCCAAGGCAATTGCTATAAAGAGGCTTCATAGTCAATATCCACACAATCTTCGCGAGTTTGAGACCGAGCTAGAGACTGTCGGTAGTATTAGGCATAGAAACTTGGTCAGCTTACATGGTTACTCGCTCTCCCCCAATGGGAATCTTCTCTTCTATGATTACATGGAAAATGGCTCCTTGTGGGATCTTCTTCACGGTTGGCATATCTGACACATCTTCCTCTGTATTCCTTTTCCCTTTGGTCACAATTTCGAATGAATTATCACATTTCAGGCCCATCGAAGAAGGTGAAGCTTGACTGGGAAACACGACTGAAAATAGCAATTGGTGCGGCACAAGGGCTAGCGTACCTTCACCATGACTGCAACCCGCGAATCATCCACAGAGATGTGAAGTCATCCAACATCCTGCTTGATGAGAACTTTGAAGCTCACCTCTCGGATTTTGGCACAGCCAAGTGTCTCTCTCCTGCCAAGACTCATGCATCAACTTATGTGCTTGGCACTATCGGCTACATTGATCCAGAGTATGCCCGAACGTCCAGGCTCACTGAAAAATCTGATGTTTACAGCTTCGGAATCGTCCTTTTGGAGTTGCTCACTGGAAAGAAGCCGGTTGACAATGAATCCAATCTGCACCAACTGGTGGGATAAAGCCTTTAAACATCAAATTGTGTCTGTCACGTTCATAGTTTTTTCAAATGAATCAACTCCTTTGATGTGCAGATACTGTCAAAGGCGGATGACAACACTGTGATGGAGGCAGTGGATTCGGAAGTGTCGATAACATGCATGGATATGGGGCTTGTCAAGAAAGCATTCCAGCTTGCACTGTTGTGTACCAAGCGGCACCCATCTGACAGGCCCAGCATGCATCAGGTTGCGCTAGTGCTGGTCACCCTGCTACCTGCACCAAGTTCAAAACCCAGCACGGCAGCCCCAAAACCGACGGACTACACACATTACCTTGCAGCTGGTCCGGTCGTCAAGGCTAATGCGAAGCATGACAGCAGCAGCCTGTCTGACGGCCAGTGGTTTGTTCGATTCGGGGAAGTCATTTCAAAGAGCACTCTGTGATTCTCTTACTGCAAGGAAAAGAACTGGTTCCTGTAATTTTGTTGCTGTGATGGTAAATTCCGAAAACACATACAACCTAGAGTACAAAATCTTAACTTGTTCGGATCAATGGTCCTGTAGTACATATCAAGAAACTCTTCTTTGTTCTGTGTACTTTTGAGGTACAGGTCATTGTTTTTGGATGTCTAATCTTGTGAATGCCTTGAATGCTCCTATTTCTGGTCCACGAGACATTCATTAATGAGTATTCAGGGAATCCATTTATGTGTCTTGGATCTTGTGTTGTCATGAAAATTGTGGTGTGTGGGATCAGGATTGCAATTGCAGTATTGCAGATGATGAATGATGTATTTATAGCCTCCCAAGTCCAAGGAGAGTGAAGCCTGCATTGCTGATAACTAATGTGCAGTGAATCAGACCACTTGAAAGAAGAAGAAAATTTGTGGGATGTGAATGAACTCATTGCCAGTGTTTTATGCCTTGAACATGATGACCTGAGACACTAAACCTAGTTTGATCAACCACCAGCTGAGATGAGGATTGATCCACACTTCCAAGTTACTTGACCTCGATCCATCGATAATTCCTAATAAAGAACAAGGATAATTCCTTTTCTAAAAGTATAGATCCATCGATTTAAAGACTTGACACCGATAAGATTAATTCTACATTAGTTGGAGAATTAGAAAGAAATGACACTGATTTCATTCTTTTTCCTCATATATATATCTATCAATGATCAAATCAAACAGTTGGATTTAATAATTCATACAGTGACGTTGTCGAATGATTAAATTCATTTGTTGTATCATTCAGATAATCTTGTGAAAGTAACTAATGATGTGAACATCTGAAAAGGAAATGGAGGAGAAAAGGGTGCTTTTCAAGGACAACACACACTTTGTCCAAACAAAAGAGAAAACAAACAACTGCTGCAATGACTATTCCACCAAATTGATTGCAGAGGTAGGGAGGGAGTCACCACCTTGCCATGTTTCTCTTACTTTTTTTCCTTCATTTGCAAGTTCTGACTTTTCTAGACATCTTAACCAGTAGTTGGCTGCCAAAAAAAGTCAACATTTTCCTTTCCTGGATTCTGCATCATTTCTTCTATCAAAGCCTAGAAACTGAAGTTGAGGAGATTTAGATACCATCAGATGAGCAAGACACAGACAGCAGTGAAGGTTGATTACAATGCATGCATGCATGCATGCAGTGAGATCAAACTTGAAATAGAGACTTGATTGTTCCATGTAATAAATAAGCTACGAAGTTTGGAAGAACAAATCCAAAGAGAGGTAACAGATTTATGTGCATGACAAATCTGTGACTCACAAACCTGCAAACAATCTGAAGTCTGATACTGTGGTTAAATGAACTGCTTCCTTCATTTGGTTGGGTCATGTCACAAGAATCTTCTTCTACTCCTTTTTGATCTCTCCGAGCAATCCATCATCGGAGCCGATCGTGCCGTTGAGGTACTCGGACCACTTCAGATCCTCCGGCTCGCCGTCGAAATGGTGCTGGGCGCCTTTGCTTGGAAACAACTCCAACCACTGGAAGATGCTGCCGTCGAAGAGGCTGCTGCTGTTTTGCAGCTCGAACTCACTGCTGCTGTTGGCACTGTTTGCGCTGGTGTTGCTGCAACTGCCGGCCTCCAAACACCGGAGGTCTGGCACGGAGATTGAGATCGATGACGGAACAACAACATCATTTGCTTGTAGAAGAGGAGTGCATTCGATGGTATGGGATGGTGGTGGTGCGGAGGTGGAGCTTCTGCCGCCGGCCATGGCTTCTTTGTCGTCTCCTCCCTCGACCTCGCTGAGTGGTCTGTGGGTGCTCGGATCGATGCCGCTCTGCCTCAACTTCTTCTTGATGCATGAGTTCCAGTAGTTCTTGATCTCGTTATCGGTTCTTCCCGGCAACTGGGCCGCAATCTGAGACCACCTGAAGGCGAGAGACATGAGACGGCATTGGACTTCAAGACCAGTGCTTGAACTCGAGAACGTAAACTGCCGCTACCTGTTGCCGACGGCTGCATGGAGCTCGATGATGAGTTTCTCCTCTTGCTGCGAGAAGGTGCCCCTCTTCAGATCAGGCCTCAGGTAGTTGATCCACCTCAATCTGCAGCTCTTTCCGCACCTCTGCAGGTCTGCAGAATTGGACATGTCACGCAAGGAAAGAAACACTGCAGAATCGAACAGTCGAATTACCTGCTAGCTTGGGGACAGAGCTCCAACAGCCATGGCCATACTTGGCGATGTGCTTCACAAGCTTCTCGTCCTCCTCCGGAGACCACAACCCTTTCCTCAGCTTCTGCTTGTAGCAGCAAGAGTGCCTCCCCATTCGCGGCCAGCCTAGAGCTCACAGGGCCAGATGAGGCAGTTTTGGCAACCGGGATTCCGGCCCTGAATTGTGCTGCAAAAGATATAGTGCAGAGGAGGAGACAAAGGGGAATGGATTTATAGCAGGGGGGGATGAGCTTTAGATCTCTCTCAAGTGAATTCGCTCCTTGTAGATATGTTCTCCATTCAATGGCTGCCTCTTTTAGAGGAAGAGGCCAGGGGGGCTTAATTCTGCTTATTGCCTGGTTGATGCTCCAGGAAGAGAACTTGAAGGACTTGATCTCAATCCCTCCAAGATCTCTATCTTCCTCCTACAGTTCATCACCATACTCCAAACAAAAAAGCCATGGCTTTGTCAAGGTAAACCGAGAGAGAGAGAGAGAGAGAGAGAGAAGTGCCATGAAGCACCAAAATACTTCTTTTCTGATGGACAAGAAGCCAAAAGATTCACTGTAAAGATTCACAATCATGGTTGAAAAGAGCAAAAACACTTGAACATGTCTAAGAGTAGATTAAATGAGCATCACAATCAACATATATCATGAGAAGAACTCAACTGAGACTACTTGTGGCTTATGATGATTACATACCTTATTTTGCCACCTCTTTATCTTTCCAGGTCAGTAGTAAGAGTGGATTAGGTGACCTTAAATGATTGCTGTAAGCCACCAACCAGGTCTTGATTCAAGTACATTTCTGGGTTCATTACATCATAACGTCATTATAATAATCGAGATTCAAGTTTGGACACAGTTCTTGTGATGCTATCAGTAGTACCAGTAAAGTTGTTCTTTTCCAAACAGTATGAACAGCAAGAATCTCACCATTTCACTTCACCCTTTGTTTGCTCATCTGGTCATTCTGCAACTACAGAAATGTGAACAGATTGAAAGTGGTTTGCACAAGCATGAGAGGATATTTCCACTTTTCCTTCTCCATTTCCTGAGAAATGATAATATCATGGGCTCTTGCTTGACTGTGCTGCAAGTCAATCCCCATCCTTCCACACTTGTTCATGGAAGCACACAGCAAGTTCAACATCAACACCAACATCATCTTTGTTTGATTCCTTTCGAATCCCATTCCCCCCCTCCCCCTGCAACATATTCCAAACCAATACTCCCCTCTTCTCTACTTCTCCTCAGCCATCAACTTTAGCATACTTTCCCTAGAAAAATGGAGAGTTCAATAATGTAAAAAGTTAGACATAAGATTTAATCAAAATTTATTTTTTATGAGAATAATCAAATATGAAGAACAAAACTCTTTCTGAATTAATTCAATTTAATATAAAAGTACTTTCTTTCTCAATTTATTTTCTGATTGCTAAAGTTTTCATTAACTAATAGAATTTCAAACTTTTATTTGCATGTAATTTACTCCAAAATGAGTAATGGATAGAAACACTGACCACAGCTGCGGCAATGGGGCCTTCTCGAAGAAAGCGGCTTCTCATTACTGTTTCCAGCTTAGTGCGAGGGGCAGCTCGCGAGCAGTGTGGGGCGGTCCATGAGCGTGACTGATCTCTCACGCACGAGCTCTGCAGCTACCAACACTGTCTGCTGTTCTCATTGCCAAGACACGAGGAAGAAGAGGAAAAAGTAGTCCATGAGGTGCACTATGCAGCAAGGCACTGCTCCCGTTCGATTTGGCTCCATTAGCTGTCGCCGCCCGTCGCCGTCTGAGGTGCCAAAAGCCGTGTGGTTCTCCGTCCGAGGGACGCGCAGGGATTCCACCTCAATATGGCGCGGGGGGGGAAGACGATGGCTTCTTTCTTATCGGGTCGGATCCGTAAAGGATCTACACCCGGATCCGATAAAGAATCGTCCGTAATTAATGTGAAGAAATGGGTTTGAACAGAAGAAAACGTTAAATACAATCAATATCTAAAAGAAATAACCAAAAAAAAAACTTAGTATTTAGACTTAAAATATATATAAATAAAAAATAATAAGTATTCGAGCTCCATTTGTATCTCTATCGTGATGACAACGATAAGTTCGACGATCGACCTCATGGATAGATGACATCTAACGAGCTTAACCACGACCACGATCACGATCCAGTATTCAACATCAACACATCTATGTCAAAATATAAAGAATCTCTCTCTCTCTTGTCTCTCTAGATTTCGAATGGCAAAGTGTCGGTCCAATTATATCCTTTGGGGTACTGCTCAAGTCTTTGTGTGTTGTCAATCATACATACAATGCCAAGCTACATGAGCTTGCTTTTGACATATCAAAGATGAGATGCTAAATGCTTTTCTATGACTCCTCTGACCACCGTCTTCCTTATAATTAAATTCTTGTAATAATGCACTTCTTCCACCACCGACAGACATCAATTGAGAATATATATATATATATATATATATATACTATTTTATTCTCTTTTTTTAGAGAGAGAGAGAGAGAGAGAGCATTTTTGTAATGATTTTTTATGTTATTGAATGAATATATTTTTTTACATTATGTTCATTGATTTGATTGCCCAATTGACATATAAAGATGTCATCGACTGATTGGTGCCTAAGTCCCCTGAAAAGCGACGTAGGGAGGGGGAGGATGAGAGTCTCGTTTGATTCGAACTTTGTCATATCATGAGGTGTTATCGATAAGTTTGATTATTTGAGAATGTAATCCCAATCGAACGATAAATATTATCGAAGGCTAATATGGGTGAGAGATCAATAGTAAATAAGTATCACAAGAGAAAAATAAAAAAAAAGTTAAAAAGTGCTTGAAATTGTTAAGAGGAAAATAGATGAGGATCGATGATGCGTCTCTCGATCGGATGTAGCGCCAAGCATATCTTATATATCGTTTAATTTAATGAATAAAACTATTTATTTAAAATAAAAAAAAAACATATTATATTATTCGATATCACCAAGATATGGTCTTGCAAATGGCAGCCCATGGGCCCATATTGACTGAGGACTCGTTGTGCCGGCCCATGGGCCTAATCATTAATCCTATTTCATGTTTCCTAATTAGTCATAATCCTCATTGTTTATGTGTCTCAGAGCACGAAATGGAAGAAAGAAGAGATGGATTAGGAATAGTTAGTTATACTCGTCTCTTCATAAGCTTTGACAAGCCTTACAGCCCACGGTCTCTCAACCTGCTTGTTGAAATGCCTTACTGAACCCAAAGCCTCCCGCGTTCCCTGTCATCGACTCCTCCCGCTCCCGGCAGCTCACCTTCGGTCATCCTCCTGCGTTGTCTGACGATGAACTCCTCGGCTTTCCCGTCGATGTCGAACTCGGAGAACCAGCTGCCGCAGTCCTCGTCGGTCCGCCGAACCTTGCGTTGCACCGGCTCCAGCGGCCTCGACGCGTACCGGTAAGCGTCGTGGCCCTTCCGCCGCTGCTTGCTGTTGCAGCCAAAGCAGGCAAAGAGGCTCCCCACGTTTCCCATCGCTGCTCGCTCTCTGCGACTTGCCTTGCTCGCTGCTGCAGCGGGAGGAGCCCGGTATTTGTGGTGGAACGACAGGAGCACCTCGGGGATTCCACGATCCATAAAAGTCGAGGCGAAGGGAGGTAGGGGACGGTGATGCTCGATTGGGACGGTGATGCCCATCATTTTGGGGAAGCTTCGGAGGATGCGATGACGTACCCGTCTTTGGTCTCTTGACGTCACTGGTCGGTCTTCCGCAAGGATTAAGATGGATACGTGGTGCCTAAATATTGGATGTTTTGTCCACGTGGTAAGTGGTGGGGGCACCCATAAATAGTGAG
Source organism: Musa acuminata AAA Group (assembly GCF_036884655.1). NCBI lineage: Eukaryota > Viridiplantae > Streptophyta > Magnoliopsida > Zingiberales > Musaceae > Musa > Musa acuminata. Next base: position 131,207 of record NW_027021289.1, on the reverse strand, counting down.
TAAACAAGAAGCCATGGTTTTCCTTAGAAAATATTCTGATATTTTTTATTTTATATTTTGAATCTTAGCTTTATGGAATAATATGTTACTGTTGAAATATGAAAAAATTCGAATTTCAGATCAAAACACTATATATGAATTATATATGAACTATCTAAATAATAACCAAAGGCTATTATTACATCAAATAATTACCATTAATGAGACTATATAAATCCATTCGAAAATTAAAAAAATACATATATGATGAAATATTTATTGCTATGATCTTCCAATTTGAATATCTCCCATATAGATAATACATATCCCGATTGAGTCTAATTTTAATTATTTTATTTTGAAACAAAGATATATAATGAGATCGATTTATTCGGATATTCATACTGGATTGTTTTACGAATAGACGTTTGTTTATTCTATAATTCACTCAACTTGATCTATTTTGGGAACATTAAGTGCCAAAGTCATTGAATAGATAAGTCGTCAGTCCCTAAAATAAATTATTTAATATATTTTATTTATTGGGTTCTGAGTATTTTATTAGAGGTTTTTATCAATCCATGTAATTTCTCTTGAATCGGACAATGGGTGGGCATAGGATGGAACTATAAAATCACTATACCATTTTTACTTTTTTTAAAAATGAATTAGAACATATGGATTAGAAACAGATATTAAAAAAACACTATTCAGATAAAAAAAAAATTATAAAGTCAAAAGAGTAATCAAGTTGGAAAAATAAAGGACTTGTTATCCTCTTGTAATTTGATAGAAAAAGAGAATAAAAAGATCTATTGTTTGGACTCTTTTTTTTTTTTTTTCAGGTATACATTTTTATTACTATTATATTCTACATATATAATAGAATATAAAATATCAGGATATTTAGAAATATAAATGGAAAAATATAAGGATATTTAGAAAAAGATAGATCTTGATAACAAAACTTTTTTATATTCATTAATTTTTCAAGAATATATTTATGTATTTATTTATGATCATGATTTAAATAGTTTCGATTTTTATGAACCTATGAATTTTTTGGGTTATGACAATAAATATAGTTCGATGCTTGTGAAACGTTTTTAATTATTTGAATGTATCAACAAAATTATTTGATTTATTCGATTAATGATTTTTTTTAAATCGATTCGTTGGGTACAATAATTATTTTTATTTCCTTTTTATTCTCAAATGACAATAATGTATCAACAAAATTTCATTCTCACTGCAATTAGTATCTTCAAATACCAAAATCTCATAATTTTTTTAAGGATAAATTATCATATTTAAATTATCTATCTATCAAATATACGAAAACCTCATCCCATCCATATGGAAATCTTGGTCGATGCATCTATCTATGAACAAATCACATTAATTAATATGTTGAACTTCCTTAGTATCAAAATTAGTTAGAATTAGGTATAGTAGTATATAGAATAAGGGTGTACGTAAATAGAATTCTAAATAATTTTTTATTTACTTTGATAGCAGAAAAATATTTTTCTATTGTGAAAAGTATGGCATGATTATAATAAAAATGAAAATTCTTTTATTTATTATATGCCTAAAAAAAACCTAATTAGTTTGGTAAATTTTACCATTATATATATAATGAAGAGTATTAGTTCTCTAATGATACTAAGGTATCAAAATTGTTAGAAAATTTTAAATTCTTTGGATGTAGTGATTAAATTGTTATACATATGAAATCCTAGTTATTTAATCTTCTTCTTTGAATTTTTTTTAATTTAAATCCATGAAATCAAATTAGATAAATACAAAGCGAATCATCCAATTACAACAAAACTATTAAGTTATAACTATTTTTAGCTTCTGGTATACATAAGTTTATTATTAAATCTATACTTATACGAAATGTCTCAAGCCAATATCCGAGTACCAATGACATACTCCTAAGAAAAGCTCGAACATCTTTAATAAAGAATATATAAAGGCACAACACAACTCTCATATACCAAAAAATAATAAAAATAGAAGCAAAAATTATATGAAACCTTTGTCTTTTATTATAAGAACTTATGTAACTAAAGAAAATACTTAATTAAATACTTGTTCACTATAAATAAAATAACCAAATATAGTGTTATACTTTATATTTTTGTACCTTTAATTTTATTTTTCTTAAATAGTACTACTAATTTTTAAAATACTCAAATTGTTCATCAAATCTTTGTAACTATTATAGTGTTTTGGCCTATTACAGTATTTTCGATCGATTATAGTTTTTTTGACTGCCATAACAAAAATACCGTAAAGCTTATCTGATAATAATATAAATGAGTCAAATGAAATCAAAATACACTACAAACCATTTGATGTATCATATTATAATTTAAATATATTATTTATAAATATTTTAAAAATAAAAATTAACTTATTATAGTGTTGGTGCCTAACTATTGGATGTCTCTCCATGTGGCAAGTGGTGTGTGACCCACAAATATTAAGTAAAAAATTTATGAACAAAGATATTAAATTAACTAGAAAAATTATATATATATATATATATTTGATTGATCCAAACTTATCTTGTGGCACCGTAAATTCCACTTTGACGAGGACAAAGGGACAAATTTGTGGACAGTAAGTCAAGAGAGTCAACGACAGCGGCAGCCACAACCACCGCTAGTCCTCCTCCTCTTCCTTCCCCCCTCCTCGTCGACTGTGGCGCCGACTTCATGGCCTCTGATTGGTTCGGCCTCGGTCACGCCTCCTCTTCCCTCGACGAGGGCCTGGAACCGTACGGGGAGGAGGTGGTGGTGGTAGTGGATGGCTGCCGCGACGACCGAACGGTCCTCTGCTCGATGGTCGGGGCCGATGAGGAGGAACCAATACCTTCTCAAGAAGAACAAGAAGAAGAAGAAGAAAAAGAAGAAGATGGGGGTGACTCGGAGCTTGAGACGCTTGCGGCGATGATACGATTCGTGCTTCGCAGAGTGGAAAGAGGAGAATGGTATATGTTCTTCTCTTTGACACAGTTTTTACTGGCAAGATTAGGAAGAGGAGAGTGGTATCCGCTCGTGGTTTTCGTTTGGGTCGCACTTAGAGTAGGAGAAGGGAACGATGCCGATGTCGATGAGGACGCCGGATACTCTCTTGAAGATGATCGTGCGGAGGAGGAGGAACTGCGCGGCGACACGGTGGAGCGTGAAATCGACCAAGATAACATCGGAATCACCCCCGCGGCGAGGCCGGTCGTCGAGAGGCTTCCGATCGTGGTCTTGTCGGACGAGGACGCGGCTAAAAGAAACACCTTCTGCGCGGTCTGCAAGGATGGAATCGCGTCGGCGGAGGCCGCAAGGCGGCTGCCGTGCTCGCACATCTACCATGCGGGCTGCATCCTGCCGTGGCTCGGGATTAGGAACACGTGCCCGGTGTGCCGCCACGAGCTCCCTACCCAAGACGACGATCTAATCTCTCGCTAGGTATGATCTCGAAAACCAGAACTCAGCTCTCCGTTCTGTAGTGCGGCATGTTATCGAGGTTTTGAGATAAAAATCGAAGCTTTGGTCGCTCAGATGATGCGTGTCAACGGATGCCTGTAAAAGTGTCGTCAACTCCTCTCATGCCCAAACGGTGTTTGCCAAAATGTCGCTTCGTCTTGTAAAGCTCATCATGCATCCGTAGACAACAAACAATGTGTTGCTATGCATATTCGAAGACCATTTGTGGCAATTGCGAGATTGAGATTAAAAGATCGAAACATCGAGTAATGATGAATAAAAATCGAGAATTTTAAGTATTTTTTTATACAAGGAAAAAAAATTATTTTTATATATTTTAAGTGACGAGAAATTCGAATCACATATAGTACCTATAAAGATATTGACATTGGAATCGTATTAATTTAGTTGACTTGAAAAAGTCAAGACGGGCGAGGCTCAAATGGATCCAACAAAGATCTGCTGCAAGATCTTCTTGTGCCTTCTGTTGGATCTTCGTCTCTTCTATGGCATGACTGGTTTCACTTCTCCGAACATGATTTGATTAGACCTCAGAAGAACATTCGGTTGATGTCACGGCCACTGAGGAATCCTTTACGGATTCTTCCCCGATAAATGCCCGTCTCGGTCACCCGCTCTTCTTCCTGCCGCCATGGCTTCCTCTCTCTCAAACCACTACTCTTCCCTCCTAAAGCTCTGGTCCCAAACCCAAGACCGATCGCACCTCAAGAAGCTTCACTGCTTGATCCTGAAGACTCTCAGCCTCTCGGCCGACACCTTCCTGTCCAACACACTCATCACCTGCTACGCCAAGTCCGACCTTCTCAGCTACGCCCGCAACCTGTTCTACAAAATTCCCCATCCGAATTCCTTCTCATGGAACGCCATCCTCTCGGCCTACTCCAAGGCCGGGTGCATCCCACAAATGGAAAAAGTGTTCTTCTCGATGCCTGAAAGGGATGGCGTGTCGTGGAACTCCCTCATCTCGGGCTATGCAGGCCATGGCTCCCGAGATAGAGCTGTCGTGGCCTACTGTGCCATGTTGAGGGAAGGGCGCATACCCAACCGTATCACTTTCTCTACCATGCTTATACTCTCGTCAGCATGCTCGTCGGCCAGTTTGGGTCGGCAAGTCCATTGTCAAATAATAAAGTTTGGATTCGAGTTGTATGTCTTTGTGGGCAGTCCTCTGGTGGATATGTACTCGAAATCTGGGTTTATCAGAGAGGCACTGCAGGTCTTCCAAGGTATGGAGGAGAAGAATGTTGTTATGTACAACACTATGATGATCGGGCTGCTTCGTTGTGGTATGGTTGAGGATTCAAAGAAGTTATTCCGAGAAATGGCAGAAAGGGACTCGATTTCATGGACGACGATGGTTACTGGGCTTACAAAGAATGGATTGGAGTTGGAAGCCATTGATTTGTTTAGGGAAATGAGAGCAGCAGGTGTCGGTATCGATCAGTTTACATTTGGCAGTATTCTAACTGCCTGTGGAGGTCTTTCTGTTTTAGAACTAGGGAAGCAGACCCATGCCTACATAAGTAGGACTCACTACGACGACAATGTTTTTGTAGGGAGTGCTTTGGTCGACATGTACTCCAAATGTAGGAGCATCAGGCACGCAGAAGTGGTTTTTAGGAGGATGAGAACTAAGAACATCGTGTCATGGACAGCAATGCTTGTGGGCTATGGTCAGAATGGATGTAGTGAGGAAGCTGTCAGGATTTTTTGTGAAATGCAAAAACATGGGGTCGAGCCAGATGATTTTGCCCTTGGCAGTGTGATTAGCTCCTGCGCCAATCTGGCAAGCTTGGAAGAAGGCACACAGCTTCATTGTCGAGCAATAGTTTCAGGGTTGATTTCATTCATTACTGTTTCTAATGCAATAGTGACCTTATATGGTAAGTGTGGGATCATTGAAGACTCACATAGATCGTTTGATGAGATGCAGACTAGAGACTCGGTCTCATGGACTGCCTTGGTCTCAGGTTATGCACAGTTTGGAAAAGCAAAAGAAACGATCGACTTGTTTGAGAAAATGTTGAATGATGGTGTGAAGCCTGATGGCGTCACGTTTATTGGTGTTCTTTCTGCTTGCAGTCGAACAGGGCTGGTGGAGAAAGGATATAGCTATTATAATTCCATGATACATGATCACCATATTGTTCCTGTAGCGGATCACTACACATGTATGATTGATCTATTAAGCAGAGCAGGAAGGTTAAAGGAGGCTGAGGATTTTATAAAACAGATGCCTTGTCACCCTGATGCAATTGGATGGGCAACACTGCTGAGCTCATGCAGATTCCATGGTGAATTGGAGATTGGGAAATGGGCAGCTGAGAACTTAATAGAACTTGATCCCAATAACCCAGCAAGCTATGTGTTGCTCTCAAGTTTGCATGCATCCAGAGGAAACTGGGATGAGGTAGCAAAACTGAGAAGGGGAATGAGAGATAAAAAGGTAAAAAAGGAGCCTGGTTGCAGTTGGATTAAGTACAAGAACAAGGTTCACATCTTTTCTGCTGATGATCAGTCTCACCCCTATTCAGAGAGAATATATGCTGAACTAGAGAAGCTCAATGATAAGATGATTGCAGAAGGATACAAGCCTGACTTGAGCTCTGTCTTGCATGATGTAAGTGAGTCGGAGAAGATTCATATGCTTGGCCACCACAGTGAGAAGCTTGCTATTGCTTTTGGTTTGATTTTTATGCCACCAGAACTACCTATAAGAGTAGTTAAGAACCTCCGTGTTTGTGTGGATTGCCACAATGCAACTAAGTTTATTTCTAAAATCACTGGTCGGGATATTCTTGTAAGAGATGCCATCCGCTTCCATAAATTTAGTGGAGGAGTTTGTTCATGTGGTGACTTTTGGTGAGTAGTCGCTAGATCATCTTCTTTAGGCACATCATTTCTCTGCTCCTGATGTCAGGACACAGTCAGCTACTTGAACCAGGAAACTCAGTAGCCTACATAACTTAAGTTTGGAGTTGCTTTAGCCAGTAAGCAAGATATCCAGGGGTATAATCTTCTTACTTAACTACACTTGTTTGGAGCTGATATATGGTGGAAATATCAGCCAGTGGATGTTTAATGAATATATTGAGCAACATGTCTTTGTTCGTCAGCTTGTAGGATGGATGATACCACAGCAACCCTATAATGACCGCCTTATTTGGGCACTGGCAGGGGCAAAGATTCATGTATGTTATGACCAAAATCAATACAGAAAATTGAGTTGGCAAATATGCAATTAGATTTTTACCCACATGAAGGATAGCAAGAGGTATAATAAAACCATGTGCCCTCACTGACTAGGGATCTTGCTTTTCGATGAAGCTAAATTAGGATAAGCTGATTGTGTTTCTGTTATAGTGGAGAGTGCAGAGACACCAATTTTTGTGGCCATAGTTATAGATGGAGATACTGACAAGATGGACGATTCTGTAAATACTCCGACGACTTCTTTTTTTGTAATTTCGGAAAGCATTTAAGAGGAAACTTGGTTATTGATTGAGCGAAAAAGAAATCTAGCTTCAAGAGTCAGCTAATTCTTCAGCTTCTTGTAATGCAAGAAAGGTATTCTTTAGTATGTGCAGGCCTGTGTCAAAGGCTTAGTGGAGTGGCGTGAGTAGGCACAGTGTTTGCCTGTTATTCAGTTTAATTTTGAAAATTTTCATGAATCATTCTTTTGGAATGGGAAGTGTAGAAATAAACACGGAGGCAAATAAAATCTGGGTTCTTATGCTGGAATTGTCTACGGAAGACATATTGACTACCTTTCAGCTTGCTAAGAATAATTTTGAACTGTTTTCTGTATAGTGCAGGTGACACCAGCAATTCTATAATTATAATTGTTGTTTTTTGAGAAGTGATGCGGACTTTAAACTACAATTGCCGGGTTGCAAGTTCTGTGCTTCTTGCTGAACTGCAGCCTCAGTGTTGAAGAAAGCATTCTACCATTATCTCAGGTTCTCAGTAAATCTCCAAAGAGAAACTTCAGCCGACCACATTTCATTTGTAATAAGGTAATGTCTGTTCTGCTGCCACATTTTGTTTCAGATTGCAAAAATAAGAAAACCATTTTATATTTTAAATTAGAATCTTAAGAATTGGCAAGCCTTCATATGAAGCAACATATACACTTATTCACATACTAGTCTTTGTCCTTAATGGAGCAAGGAAGTAGGATGTTTCTTTTTCATAATCTTTGCTGAACAAGCAATGAGTAGGTAGAATTGGATGAACTTTTTTGGCAGGCATTTCATGAGAGACTGTGATTGAAATTGACAGGGTTTACTGCTGAAAATACAAGATTCATCACCATGCAGAAAGGAAATCAGGAAAGAATGATCAGATATCAAGATGTCTTTACTAAGTTCTATGATATATTCTTTTTGCTGATTGTTGGTTTAAGGTGAAACACATCAAAAATGGGTGAGGTTAAACAGCTGTTAGTCAGAACTCTGCAATTGGGTTATTTAGCTATAAGCAAGCGTATCAGCAGCAAACAGCAGAGAAATACTTTGCAAATCACTGTAAGAGAAACCAGGGTATGGATCCTCAGGAAAACTAGCATCCGAGAGTATGATACAATAGTTTCTGAAATTTTATTGTATTCAAATCATCTTGTCACAATCAAAGTCATCATCTTGGAACTCAAAAATGGAGATTGTGGGTGAAGTTGGACAGGGACTTGCAGCTTGCAGACATGTTCCTCACCATCAGAAACAATTATGGTCAGAACCAAGATCAGAAAAACTTTGGCTGGGTGGTCCTACAAACTTACAGTGGACTGTATCAGCTACTGGCCCATTGTTTTCCTGTTTCCTACCAGCATCAATTATGCTGCAATGATTTCTTGGCATCTGTTTCAGAGACTGTTGCCCATAATTTTGGATGAGGGAGGCAGCAGAGCTTTTTGTCCCTGTTTGGGACTCTCTCATCAAGCTTCCACCATACTCCATTGGCAGAAATCTTTGCTACAGGTTTAAAAGGTTGCAGAAGTACAGCAAATGCTCCCAACAAAGTGAACAGCACAGTGTGACCCTTCAAAACACAAAGTGACGAAATATAACATACAATCCCTACCATTGTGCTTCAGCATTTCTTGAAGAGGTCACCAACAGTATGAATTAGATCATTAAAGTAAATGAGTTAGCAGAGGTCATTTAGCTGATGAATGATCTATGACCATATTACTTGATGATATATCATGCTTGTGGTTGAATGAAGAATCTTGCTAGTGAATAATTTTGTATTCAAGACTAATTTCAAAGGATATCTACCCATGCAAAATTGCCTTATGTGAAATCCAGTCAACCTACACTTTATGAAGCCTACTGCATTTCTTATATCTTCAATTGGGGGTTCAGTCTGTAGTTGACTTTGGGCACCAAGCAACCAAGAATCAATATCTTTTACAAGGTCAGTGACTCACATTGTCTTTTATCCTCTACTTTTTTGTGATTAATATTATAGAATTGCTTTAGTTTTCTATTTTCAAGAATCATTCAATGTGATTAACCACCAAAATCCCCACAAGGAATCTACATTTAATCAACTAAGTTACCAAACCAATCCAAATTCTTAAATCCATAGTGGACCTGCCAGGAGTTCTCTTATTATTGCCAATCTACATACACTAAGCTATAGTTTCAACAGATGCAGAGAATGATCATTCCTAGGCAGCAAAAATGAGAATTATTTTTGTAAGTGATAATTGAACTTCCCAGAAGGATTTTCACATCAAAATTTTTAAATGCATTATTGTTACCTAAATTACAATCACAATCAATCTCCACAAATTTCAGTGCCTGCAGGGAAAACAGGTTGATAAAAACAATCCAAAGACCATTGCAGACAATATGCAAATTAGATTGCAATATACATGATCTAAGTTTTATTTCAAGCAGCCATGGCCTAACATTATTCATGTCCACTTTTTGAAGGTTTTATTTCTAGCAGCTACAAGCTGAAAATACACAGGAGCATCACAAGCTCACTTCCTCCTCCCTCACCAAATTGTATGCTATTATGCTATCCCCAGCCTCTGCTTCTGCCTCTGTTTTGTGGCCAAACACTTTCGATCATGGAATGCACTCTGCAACAACACCTGGAAGTTCTCAAGAAAAGCTCCCCATTCCTCTTCACTCATGTCTGCCAGCCTCACAAAACTCGGCACAAACGGAAGTGTTTCATCCCTATCATATACCTTACCAGTCTGGTTTCTCTTAGTTGTTTCAGTGAGGTTGACACCCTTCAGTGATGCAGCAGACTCCTTATGAACATGTGTGTAGTCAGTGATCTCCTCATCTTCCTCGATGCTCTCCTCCAACTTTGGCGGATGCTTTCTGAATGCTTGCAATGAGTTGTACGTGTTATCCTGATCATCCTCTTTGCATTCGACATGAAAGTGTAAGCCTTCTTCCTCCTCGTCCTTTAACTCTGCTTTTGGACTTAGTACCTCTCTTTCTGCTACTAACCTCCTCGCCTCCATGCAAACGACCTCCAGCTCGCTGGGTTCTTCCTCCATTCCCCTCAACTCTCTGCTCATCATCTCACCGATCTCCGCCAAGCAAAGCCCGATTCTTGCTGCTTCCTTGAGAAAGATCGTGCACAAGACCAGAACTCGAAGGCAGGCTTCACGGATCATCGGCAGCTCCATCCGAAGCATGTCGGAATCTCTCGTCGGATCGAGATTGGCAATGTACTCTAACTCGTCTTCAGAAAACGGTACCGATGCCTGTGGCCAGTGGACCCACTCGAAATAGGGATCCTCCATGCTCTCCGGCAAGCAGAGGCCATGATCTATGGGGATCAGGTCCATCCATCCCCCAAGTCTACCATCCCCAGTCTCAACCTTCCTCACCAGCAGATTCCCAGCATGCCTATCCGTGTTGAGGATTCGTACATCAAGCATCCCTATTCTGTGGATCGCAGAGACAGGGAAGCTCGACGTGCCGTAGTCGCTGGCGTCGAAGTCATGCGGGATGAACTGCTGGAACGAAGCGATCTTGCTGATACACTGTCGCTTTCTGCTGCAGGTGTTGCCGCTACTCAATCCAACGTTGACATGGAACACCGAGTGGGTGATCTTTACAAGCGCCGTCGGAGGAACGCGTGCGAAGCTCCCATGGTCAAGAAGGTACGCAGCCACCTCCCTGAAGCCGGTCTCGCCAACACGCACGGATCTCTTCAGGCCTGGTTGCCCGAGAGCTTTCCCGGCGAAACCTTTGGGATTGTTGGGTGCCAATGGCTCTTCATCCGTCGGCTTCACGATCGCGACCTTGTCGCCGCTGCTGTTCCTGAAGTAGTACGCACCTCCGAGCCCACTGTGCACGGGTACGGGATCGACACCGCGTCTGATAGCCTTCACGGCGTCCCCGACGAGCTGTTTCATTGGAGCACGGCGACTGGAGCAGCTCAGCATCTCAACTGGCCCGCTCGAGTCGCTTTGGTGGAGGTCCTTTACGCCCGGGGAGAGGCAGGGGGTGGAGGAGCTCCTGTGCATGGAGCTTCTCGTGAGAAGCAGTGGGGAGTCGCCACGAATGGCGCTGAGATCGTTCTTCAACACGAGATCACCGAACACGAGCGAGCTCTCCTCGGTGGGGACATGGAGAGCGAGCTGCAGCCTCCTCTTCACCGTGTGGGCATTGTCCTGCCGATCTAACTCGATCCCCAACACGCAGCCAGTCTCCGTCTGGATGAACACACGCCGCCTCCCCACAGGCTTTCCCTCGCTAGCTCTGTTGTCATGGAAGTCACTGCTAGTGGTACTCCTTAAGACTGCAACTGCCATCTGTGCCGGCAGGTTAGGAGACATGGAAACCAGGCCAGAAAAGCCAATGTGGAGAGCGTCTTCTTCCTCTCCTTGGTGCGCACGGAAGAGGCAAAAAAGCTGCAAGAGAGTAGATCGTCAGAAAAAGAGGACTCACAGCTAAGCCATACTTCTCCGTGAACTACTAAGATGCAGAAGAGCTTACACACACGAAGCACGGCAGGGTAAGCCCTCTTACCAAGGAGATCGGAGATCGACTCAGCTGGAACCGACGGCCGTGATCCCTCACTTCTCTCCGCCCCGTTCCCCGACCTCCCCTCGGTCTCTATGGAACCCCGCCGTGGCGGCGATACGGGGTTAAGGAACTAACCGTGGTTAAGTACAGAGATCTTGTCTGCGAGCGCGTTCATCCACCGTCGGTGCTCGTGATGCCAAACGATCTCACCCGTCGGTATGAGATCCGCACTCCCCTTACGGATCGACCGCCCATGCGAACTGTTCACCCGGTTAGTGTCAGTGGGGCCCATGCTCGCCGCCCAACGATGGAAGCGAGTGATGACGTGGAGGATAAGTAGTGGGGGATCTTTGCGACGGCGACGTCATCCTGTCCGCGAAGCCTTGGCGCCTTCTTTTCCTAAGGGACCGAAACAGCCGTACCGCCACAGCGGGATAATTACGTCAAAAAAAAAAAACTAAAAACTCTTTTAACATAACATATTAGAAATAATAGAATGCTGATAAATCATATTAGTAAGAAAATAAAAGGGATATGTCAATGATTGAATGCCTAATTCTGTGATCTGATCATGGAATGGTCGATGGAGAGCTCTTTATGCGTGGCAATAGTGCACAAGACAAATCGATCAATCAAGATGTTGAATTGAGAGCTGCATGACGACATTTCTGTGCCCACTTTGATGATCAAGATCATCATCTTTCAGTGTAGAAAGTCTTCTCAACAAAAATAATTTAAAATTGACATTATAAAAACATTAATGTAAGATCGTTGCTTTGTAAATTTGATTTATTATAAATTTGATTTATTATATTCAAATTTAAGATATCATTATTATAAAATTTACATTTATTATATTAATGTAAGATATCAATTTTCTTTTCCCTTTTTTTAGTTCCTATTAACAATACTTCGTTAAATTTGATTTATTATATTCAAATATATAAATTTAAATTAATAATATTATTCTCATTATATTTTTATAAATCCACTTTTACTTTCTTCTCTTAAATTCTTAGTGATTAAATCTAATTGGTTCAAATAATTAGGAGTTATAATAATAATAATAATAATATTTTTATTATTTTATTTTAATCATTAAACAATATAAACAGGAAAATGGAGATACATTCCATTATTCATCTGGATATTCTTCTCATAGTATTATAATCCATCTAAAGACAGTCAAAACTAGTGAGAAGTTGTAAATATATTTAGTGTATTCTCTCTCATATATATATATATATATATATCAATATTATTATATTATAAAATGAACAAATATATATCAATATTATTTGGTATATTGTCACAATTTATAACGGAGTGTAAAATTGCACTTTGGCCCTCTATTTGTTGACAATTGGCAGGTAGAGGACCCAATCAAACAAAAGGGCGCGCCGGGCTTAGGGTTTCGGGTTTCTTTCCGTGGATCGATCAATCTCCATGTGGTCGCTGAGAGCTGGTGCGAGTTAGGCGGACGTTGGACGACGATCAGGAGGGGGGAATCGATTGATGGAGTCGACCTGCAGATCGAGCGGAGACGAGGAGGAGCTCGGGAGGGGACGGCGCTCCTGCTCTCCGGGAGGTACTGTTTTCCTTTTCTTACCCTTTCCTTCCTTTCTCTTCTCTATTTTTCGGTGTTCGATTGCTTCTATTTTCTCTTCATTTATCTCCGTATAGAAAAATATACCCTTTTTATTCGTTTATCTGGATTCATGGGGAGAAATTAGGCTCTTAACTTGCGGAGTCGAATAGAGCAATTAGGTTTCGTGGGGCTTTAATTCTTCTTTCCAATTAAAAGATGAAATGCAGTAAGTTTCTGCATCAAATCTTCTTATTTTGCTAATTCCTATGTCGGAGACCTCTTTTTCTTTGCCCTATTCGTCCATCTTCTCTTCTTTGTTAAAATAGTCTACTTTGCTGAGTTGGAGTCTATCCAGATTGGGTTCCTAAGTCTGCTTTTATCTCTTTCAGAAAGATTTCTTCTTTTTTTTCCTTTCATGGTCTTTTAAGGTATGGAATAAAGATAGTATGTATTATATGGGAAGACTATGCCAGGAAGATAAGCTCGCATGCGTTTGTATAAGCTTTTTATTCACAATATTCTTTCCCAACAATAGCTGAATGTGCCCTTTGCTCAATGGCAAGAACGACTTCTGGTATTGAGATATTCCATGAATGAACAGGCAATGCGTGTTGAATGAATAGGGAGTGCATTTTTACTTACAATCTCTTGTCCCTGTCTCTACAAGGAATATATATTAATTTGCTATGGCTAAATTAAATGTTTTTAAAGTCTGCACGTGAGAGTAAGTGTTAGAAAGTTATGAGACAGTATGTTTGTAGATTTAATGAAATGATGACATGAGAAGCTACTTTTGTGGGAGCTATCAACAGTATATATGAATACACAATATCGAAACATCACAATGCAATTCCTGAAATTTCAAACTGGGAAGGGTAGTGGTGGTCAGATCAACTGTGATTTGTTTGTTCCACAGTTCGAAGCTGTTTGGCCATCATTAGGTTTCTGATATGTTTTTTTATCGCTTGCATTTGTTCAAACCAAATGGTTTTTTTTTTTTTTTTTGCTTTTTGATGAATAAAATGTGCTTTATTAAGCATAACAAAGGGTACTTCCAAACTATCACAAAGTTTTGATTGGCTGTAAATTTGATACTTCTTTTGCTTCCTCTCTGTTGTAGTGGAGCTTTCGGCGAAGGTGGATGGGAAGAGTGGTGAGAAGGCAGCCATGCCCACAAGTCCAAGATCAAAGCATTCCGCAATGGAGCAACGCAGAAGGTGCAAGATCAATGACAGGTAGGCAAAATTACAATTCATTTCTTTTTCACAGGCACATACTCCTTTCATTAATATTCTGTCAGAAGAAAAAGGAACTATCTTGAGATCTTCTTATTGGATCTCCTCCATGTCCTTATCATAGACACCTCTAAACTTGTTTGTGTAAAGGGTTCAGATTTTGGATTGGCTGCAGGATATAGGATCAGGATTTTTCGAATTGGATCATCAAAATGGTCTTTTCTAAGAAGATCGGAAGTTTGTCGGGAAAAAAATGCTGAAACAATCAGTTAGGATAGAAGCCAACCAGTATCGACCATGGACCAGTCAGCACCAATTGGGTTAATATACAAAGTGATCCTTATAGATTGTATTTATTGAGACCTGTAAAAACTACTTAAGGTAGATGAGTCAAGTTTGTGGTTTCTAGACTATACCTGTCAAATACCAACTTGAAATGACCATTCTTGCATATCATGTCTAGTTATGTACTTGATGCAAAACCTTATAGAGCAACATGTGGGTGAAATATCACTTTCTATAGTATTGATTTTTCCCAATGCGGCATACATTGGCATTAGACTTTCAAAGGACCAATTGAAATCTTTTAGTATTTAAATATCTAATTAGTCCTAGAAAATCTAATAAGTCCTATGTAATCTTTTTAAAGAGGGGCCTCATGGCTAAAAGGTTGATGAATTTATGGCTACTTAATTCTCTCTCTCTCTCTCTCTCTCTCTCTCTCTCTCTCCTCTTTGGTCAAGTTAGCATCAGCATCCTTCAGTTTAGTTCTAAAATATACAAATCTAGTATATGGAAATTTGTTTAGATTTTTCTTGTTTTTCTCCTATTGCTGTTTTTTTTTCTCAATAATAGTTTTTTTTTTCTTTTCAACATAGTTCACCTTACTGATCCGTATCGGTGTATCGACTGGCCATCGGTACGATACGTACCGACATACCAAACACATGGTATGGTGAGGTGTACTGATGGACTGGTATGTACCGCTCATACCAATCCCTTGTTAGACTGATACATACCGCCCGTATTGAGCGGTACACCATGATACAGTGATCCTTGCTTTTCAGTGACAGTGAACTTGTTTCTATACTAACATCACAGAGAACAAATTTGCCTATCATGTGACCTTTGTTGCACTGTTTTGTGGCTAGCTTTCCTTATTTGCCTCGAGTTTTATAATATGTATCTTTTTTGGCCTTCAGTTATTTTAGGATCACTTTTGTGGTACTACATCATTGAATTTAGGGCTAGAATAGCCAAAATGGAACAATAAACAACTTATTGAGCCCTAAGCTTTTTTTTATTGCTCTTTGACTTACTATGGCCAATACATCATGCAAGAGAAATGGCTTATACTACAGATTTCAGATTCTTAGAGATCTTATACCACATAGTGATCAGAAGAGGGATAGAGCTTCATTTCTCATGGAGGTACAACTTTACTTATTTTTTCTATTTGAAACTAAAGCTATTTGAACACGTGATTCCTAAACATTACGCCCTTATGCAGGTTATTGAATATATTAAGTTTTTACAAGAGAAGGAACAGAAGCACGAATTATACTCAGGCTGGAATCAGGAAAATGCAAAACTTGTGCCATGGGTAATATGATATTCTATTTGGTTGAAATGGGCATGAGTTAATGCATATGTTTAATTTCTATATTCCTAAATATGACCTATTTTCCCTTCCCAAAGAGGACATTTTCTTGAATTAACTCATTTAAAATCATTTAATTGTGGTTCGAGGTAGCTTATGTTTGAATTTCTTATGGTTAATGTGATAACTGAGCATGCTTAAGCCTAGAAGTGCTCACATCAATAGCGCTTTTTTGTATTGATGTTCCTTTTGTGTTGGCTGATGACAGAGTAACACAGATGGCATCTGCGACCCTAAAAATGGGCCTGCTCAACCTGGATTTTTGTTCAGTGAAAAGTTCATTGACAATAGCATCCCAGTAGTGCCATTAAATGCAACAAATGCTGCAGAGACTGATACTAATGCTGGTACAGATACAATGCTTGATCCTTTGCAATCAAATGCTTATGCCTCGCTTGAAAGAGGACCTGGTTTATCCCATCCTCAAGAGAGGTTAGTTTCAGATCCAGATAACTTCCTATCTCAGCCACAATCTGGATGGCAAAGATCATCATGCCCAGCTGACTGCACCATGAGCAGCGACATGTTGAGTGAACAAGAAGAGCTAGTAATTGACGAAGGCACAATAAACATTTCCACTGTCTACTCTCAGGGGTGAGTCCTGATTAAACTACAATATTATTTTCTCTTTAAAGGTGTTTTAGGCTTTAAAACTGCCAGATCATCTGCCTCTATTTTGTCGGGGCATCCATACTTGTGATTACTCAGTGAATTATAGATCATAATATCTATCAATGATTCGCTGGGTATGATCGTGACTATTCTTTGAGCATTTCTGCTGATAAGTCTTGTACAAATTGTTTAGACTTCTTGAATTTTCTGCAAGCTATCAGGAATTTTGGCGTTTGGTAGGTTTACTACTTGCTCTCTCTTTGTTAGTTATATTTGTGAGAGTTTATTCATGCTTGTCAACTCTGGGTTCAGAATGACTTAGAAGAACTCAAACTGTTTTCTTATTGCTTATGTGCATACAGGTTTTTAACAACGATAACACAAGCACTGCAAAGTTCCGGTGTGGATCTGTCTCAAGCTAGTATCTCTGTTCAGATCAATCTAGGTAGGCGAGCAAATAGAAGGTCTGTTGCCACTACTACTATGTCCAGTGCAAAGGTATATGCTATGTATTCATTTTCATCTGTTCTTACTACTAGCTTTCCATTTAAATTTGTGAATGCACATGGTATCGCAACTAGAGATGTATCGAGGTCTCGTCGGTTGTGATCCTTTTTCTCTAGTGGTAACCCATGGATGTCGGTATTCGTACCTCCTTGGTTAAAGATGTCTCGGACTAACCTTCATTCGAGTTCCATTGTTTAACTCGGGCCCCATCAATAAGGTTACAAACGATAATGTTTGTTTGATGCTTGTTTGGTGGTCAAGAATAACTCAGTGACCCTTACGATGCAGTAGCAATGTTGAATTTGTTGCACTTTATCTGCAGGTGATTAAATGAACATGTCGAGAATAAATTAGATATAAATGCAAGTCTTGTTGCAATTAAATCATGTGCTTCTTTTGATGTAGGATAACTGCAACCATTCACCTCTCGATCAAGTAATGGGAGACTCGGTGGTGGGGAGCAACGGTGATGAGTCTGAACAAGCTCCAAAGAGGCAAAAGATTGATGACCATTAAGAGCTACTCATCTTCTCTTTCTCAGTTGTCATCCATACTGTTACCATGTGACATTTCACGAAGCATGTAATATTAGAACTCAATGCATGTTATTGATCACTTGTATCTTTTAGATTCGGCACCTGCAGTCACATTATCTTCATGCGTCATTAAATCATCCAATTACATCTGAAAGGAAAGTTATGGTTCCAACTTACAGAAAGTTATGTATCGCCTAATAATGTACGAGAAATTGCATGTGACTAGAGAATAATGAAGAAGCATGAATATAATGAACTCACAGACAATTAACATCCCTAAGACATGTTGACAGTTCTTGGCAGGTTCAAGTCCCTGCTGTTTAGATAGAGATGGCCCTGTGAACCAGAGAATGGTGCCTTGACGGAAACTGGCGAGAAGCCAGAATAGCCCTTGTCGATCTTTGCCATGCCGACATCAAGAATATACTTTAATAGCTCATGTTTCTGGACGAGAGGTTGTGCTGCATATTCCTCCACTGGCATCCACTGCATAAAGATAATTATCATCCTACAACATGCTGCAAATTGGAATTGCTACTTTCTATATGCTTGCATGATCACGCAGAAAAGCTGCATAAAGATTGTCACACAGCTTGCTACCGGTATTATTAACCAGGGATGGTCATGTTAGATGTAGTTATTCCAGGAAGAAACAGTTGTATGAAGAACCAAAGGACGATAATAGCTTTTACCAGCCTTGTCTCTTCCTTTACCTGGGCAGCTTCGATCTCTAATTCTTGAGGATAAATGTCGTGTGAAAGAGGGCGTAACATGCACACAAAGAATAAATCTGACTTCCCAAAGAACGACTTGTGGCTCTGCCTGTAAATACACAAATCATAAAAGGCTGAATGGTGTCAACTAAATGCAATTTGTTGGTACAGTTTAGTCATGTAAAGGCATCTACATCTTTTTTTTTCTTGGGCTGTGAAGCTTGCATGCCTGTGGTAATATCTAAAAGAACTATAACAGCGACGACGAATATAGAGAACAAGGCATCCTATCGTAATAAACTCGTCAAACATATAAGTTCTCAAAATCAATGAAAACCATCTCCAAGAAAGAATCACATGTTGAAAGAACTTGATCATAAATGCCAGATGGATATGGTACATACAACAAAAAAAGAAATGATCTTTTAGTTACATATATAGTTGTCATAAATGAGTATGCTGCAATACCTGAATGCAAGAACTTCAATAAATTCAGTGTAAATCTGTGATATATAGAAAGAGAAATTAGTTAGACTGAGCAAATTGGCCTTGAAAATTTTGAGGTTATTAAAATAAGAAGACCACTCCGATTTATTTTTTTATTCCTTTGTGTATCTGAAGGGAAATTACATACTCCTGTCTCTTCTTTTACTTCCCTTATTACTCCAGCATGAATATCTTCACCCTACAAAAGAAAAGGAACTCTTTAGATGGTGAAAAAATAATATCTAAACAATCCAGAAAACATCAATATTTTGTTCAATATTCAAGGTTGGAGTATTTTACTTGTTCAACAACTCCTGTGGGAAACTTCCACAGACCTAAACCTCTAAGTATGCCATTCTTTTCTTGGACCACCAAAACCTACCAAGTGAAATTATTTTAAGATTCAGAATAACTGTAAACAATGATGGTCACTAAAAAAAATGAAACAAACATCACAACACATAGAACTCCATTAGAGAAGTAGTAATGAGCAAAGTAAATGACATAAGAGCAAATGAATCTGAAGAAAGCATATCAGGTCCATATCTGTTGCCTATGGAGACAAATTTAAACATAAATAACACATTTGAAATACCTCTCTTTTATCATTCATTACAAAAGCTCCAACTCCCACTCTATGTGAGGCATTTACAGGTATGGTATGTTCGGTATTAGGAAGCCAACAAACAAGCATCAAGTAACTGGGTTCAGCATGGTGGTACCAAAATCCCTCCTGAATAAGAATAAAGTTCATAAAAATATTCAGGCAAAATTACTCTATTAATCAGGCTAAAATAAAATTTCCAAAATAAATGTAATGTGACTGCTTAAAAGGAATGATTTTTTTTATATGTATTTCAAAAATTCAGCATTCTATGACACATACATCTATAAAGGTCAGGCTAGAAGAACATATGCAAGTTCAATGACAAATTTTCATGAGCAACCAGTTGGTACAAAAGGCAATTCTGCCTAAAATGAGGTACACATGTTAGAAATGCAAGGAGATGTACTCATATAAGTAACAATAGATTGTTGGAAGATTCGATAATATGCCTCGAGTAAACAAATTTTCTTCAAGTTAAGATTGATTGAATAAAATAATTATGACTCCATAACAAGGAGAAAGACATAATCAAAAACGTAATAAAGTAAAAAGGGAAAATAAATGTGTAACAGATAACAAACTGTATACTTCACTTTAACAGAGGTTAAATCCCCATAACAGATATCTGAATGTATAGGTACCCTCTTTATTAACCAATATTAGGGTGTATAAATTCTCTAATGGAATATTTGATAATTTGTTTACACAATTTTATATTTCTAAACATTGTGTCTAAACAAAAAATTCATGCTATTTTGCTCAAAATAGCACAAAACCATTGTCTACATATCCCCAAACAGTTTTGTTTAAAGAATAGAATTGCATGCTTCACTACATGGATATAGGCAATTACCATCTATCTGCTAGTCATAAGTGCCCTGCAAGCCAATCACGTGAGTGATGACACGTGTGACATGACATGCATGCTTTTTTGCTCATTATTATTTTGATATTTTATCACTTTATATTGCTTGATACATAAGTATATTATGATGTCCATGAATCTATGCAATAAGAATCGGTTCGTGATTAGATCACAATATGACTGGTGTGTTGTATACCCATCCATATGATAGAGACGACTGGTGTGCTGTATACCTATCCATATGATATAGACGACTGGTGTGCTGTATATCCATCCATATAATACCTCTTTATCAGACAACGATTTCGTCATCCTAGTAGTGTACCTGGTCCTTAGACTTGAGACCCCAAGGATGCCCTGTATGAGTATTCCACTCTTTGATACCGGACTTATAGGTTTGAAAGTTCCAGATCTAGTACAACCGATCATCGGAAGTGACAAACCAACCTTACGAGGGCTATTGAGTGTCGACAGAGGATCATCCACTCTCGTTATCATGAGAGGAATATCTCATGTGTTCTTACTCAAATAAATCCTTGGCCAAGGTCATTCAGATTGAGAGAGAGAATACTCCGAAAAATTCCGAGTGAGATTTGAGGAGAAACCGTATGAGTCTGACAACACACCAATCGATAAGTCGAAGTCGATAAATTGAGTGAATTGTTATGAAGATAATAATTCACTGAGTCAGAAGGAGTTCTGACAGGTACGACTCACGGCCAGCTCGATATTGGACCTAGAGGGTCACACATATATAATAAGTATTACGACGAGTAGAGGTTCAGATATGAGATATCCACCGGAGCCCCTATCTTATTAGATATTCATTAAGGCCTGAATTATTAGATCTTATAGATGAGATCCAATAAAAGCTAATCATAGATTAATGGGTAGAGACTCACTAATCTAAGAGGCTTGGATAATTGGATGAAAATACAATACCCAATAAGACAGGATCCAAGGAGCCTCTATAAATAGGAGAGAACCAAAGTACTATATGTCAGGGTTTTTTTTATTGTCACCTCCTATTATCCTCTTTCCTTCTCCTTGGACATCAAGAAGAGGTTGGGGCTGCCCCTTCTTGATTACGTGGTGCACGCTGCGATGAGGATTATGCAACGATTTGAAGAATGCTGTGTGGATCATCGCTAGAGAAGAGGGACCTCTTTCATCCTATTTGTAGGAATTCAAGGATATATGATCTCCTTAGGTAACACAATCTCCTATATACGCACAGTTTTTTTGTTTTACGGGTTTTTATGCACCAATTTTTGCACGACAGTAAGAAACATTTTTATGTGGGAAATCTATTATTTCTGTTTCTGTTTTTTCGCTACGCATATGATGCCACCCCAGATTTCCCAACACTATCTTGGTTACATATAAATGTGTCTCCTGCATGTATATACACAGAAATAGAGGGTGAGAGAGGAGAAGATAGAATAAACTTTTAAGATTCATTGAAGAATTCTTTTTTACAAATTGTTGAATCATAGATAGAAGGCATTCATGAAACTTCAGATAGGAATTTCTTGCATATCATTTGTCTATAAAAAAAATTACCTTAACACAAGCTTCAACAAGATTTGCAAGTTGAATAGGCAATTTAATCCAAGCACCTTTTATTCCCTGAAAATGGAATAAAATAATGGCAAATATTAAATTTCAAGCCAACTGTACATGCATTCAAAATTTATGCAAAAGCCAAAAACAAAAGATGAAAGTATTTGGGAGACACAATTGTACAACAACACACTATTGTCCTAACCATTTGGAGTTGACTACATGAATCTTTTACCATGTCAATCTTTGTATAATGCATCATGTATAGTTAAACTTAGCAAACACCTACTTTTATTGCTTCTAAGAAGCCTTATCAAGTCTCTCTCAACCTTTTCTTGGCATCAACCATTTTATCTAACATCTAAATCCCCTTCAACATTTGTTCACAATAACTTATATGATTTCATCTTATATGTTAAAGTTAAACCTAGTTATTTATGAACGAAAATATTTCTTTCCTTTAGTGTTTTATCTCAACTACAATTAAATTTTTGTATGTTCTTTTAACAGTCCAACACCACTATTATAAGGCATGGCCAACCTAAAAAATATCATATGAATTTTTTTTAATATAAGGGACATTCGATGATCATAAAACCTTTGTTCAATTTTTACTATGTGAAGAATATCAATTTCTCCTTTTTGAATGATAATCTAAAATAACTATAACTGCACCCCTTGTTCTTTTCTTAGTATTACAAATTCATAGATCTTGTCTTAGTTCTACATGATATAAAACCTACGAAATAATTTTCTAGGTAAGTCTGCATAATTCAAGTTCATGATTAATCTTAGCTAAGCTGTCACCAAGAAGAACAATACCATAAGCAAATAACATATACCATGTGAACTAATCTTATATATAACTAGTAAGACCTACATTAGCAATGCAGAACACTATGGATCTAAAATGGATAATCACTTAACTCTCTTAATCATTGAAAAATCACTATAATGATTATCCTATGATAAATATTTTTTATCATATCACTATACTTACTAAATACTTCTTTCTATTTTAAAACCCATCATAATAGATTCCTAGAATTCTATCATAGGCCCTTTTTAAGTCAATAGAATTATGTACAAATGTTTGTTCTTCCTCTATCTTCCTTTATCTTCCACCTTCTTACTCCTCTTCTTCCGCCCTTCCTCTTCTCTCTTTCTTCGTCGTCGAAACACGAATGCCGACAACCAATAAGGGTCCAGTACCTGATACGATGCGACAATCCTTAAATATTGTACATGTTCTATCTATTGCATAAGCATTTGGCAGCACATTCAAAGGTAAAAGTATTCCCAAGCAGCATATGCAATTTAGCATATGCCATAGAAAAGGAGTCATGTTCATAAAGCAGCAACTCCAGTATACCATTTCAAAGTTTCTAAAACAAGGAGAGAGCATATAGTCCTCCACTATTGATATTAAAAATATTTCATGTAATGAACAAGCATATTAATTGGCTTCAGATGTTGAGCCAGTTGCTATTACTATGTAGCACTAGCTAGTTTATGTACCAAGAAAGCTGAAGCAAAACACAGGACATCCAAGAGGGGAAAAAATATCCATGATTGAGAAAATAACCTGCTTCTTCCAATTACTTATAGATGCTCTTAACGAAGTATGGAAAGCTGCAGGGTCCATTGGTTCCTTCAATTCAACAATGACACCTCCATGGTCATCATCGACTGCAGACAGCAGAGCAACCTCTACATCATCAGTCAATTCTGGACCCAAAACGGATGACTGATTCACTAAAATCGACATAAATCTGTTCCTGAATAGTTTTGCAGCCCTCCTAGAACCTGATAATTACAAAATAATTATAAAATAAGATAAACAAAGTGAGATCGTAATCTTATTAAAATTGCAAAATCATCATTGGTGTTGCAACAGAAGAAATAAGACACTAAGAAGACCAAATAGTAACAGCAAGAAACTTAGTATGTGTTACATGCTTCTTATTCATCTAAGTGTGTATTCAATAGAAAACAGTATATTCAGAGTAAAAACATGTAGAATATGGCAATAAAATAATTATAGTCTACTACACAATTTCACTGAACGTAAGTGGCATGTCATTCTCAAAGCCTCCTAAATGATTGTTCGACATTGCTCTTCTCTTTTTTTTTCATTTTTCGTTTTCTATTTTGCGTGTAGAGCGGTCAATGAAACATAGAGGTCAGATAGAAAAAGAAGAGTAAAAGTTTAAAGTACCTGAAACGAAAGGCCTAATTTGTCCTTGGTTCTAAAATCAATTTGAAGGACACATTAAACAAGAGCAAATTATTGACTGATGTGGAAAGAACAGCTAGCAACATAACAGTGTGCAAAGGTCAATTCCTAATGAAACAAAAAAGTGAATGGGCCCAATATAAGACGAATACAAATTTTCCGGTAAATAATCATCATGATGGTAAGCATTATTTTCCTCCATAAAAGGTCAACAAAAAAGTGGTGAAGATAAACAAACATTCATCTTTGTGTAATCCTCCCACCCGGAAAGGAAAACACGCATTCAATTTCAACTAAAGTTGCAGCGCAACTAGTTGCTCTGCCATACAATTGGTAGGCGGATCAGATGCACAGGACTAAAACAACCAAAGGTAATCAAGAACCAATCTGTAAATGAAAATTGCCGAGAGGATAACATCAAAAGCCCATCTCCAAACGGAAATATCCAATTTTCGTCGAAAGAAAGGGCAACACCAAGAAGCCTAGCGCTAACCACGAAAACGGAGGAGGACCGAAATCGAAGTATCGGCAAGACTGTCGACCACGAGAGAGGATCCGTCGGCAGCGATTCAGGCGATGAAAAGGCCGATGGTAGCGAGCGCGTGTAGATCGGGAAGTTAGGATCGGATCATCGCTTCAACAGACGAAACCAAAGGCAATTCTCTAAACGACAACCCTAAGCCAATGACGTGATGATGCGATTAGCTATTGCGGCCCGCAACCGAATCAGCGGCGGCACGGGAACCACTCCTCGAGAATCACCTGATGCGGATCCTCTCCAGCTTTACTTTCAAATAGAACTCACAATATTCATCAGGAGCCGTCCACTAATTTAGGCCGCACAACGGTATGCGCCCGATCGAACCGTTTCATCCTTCAGATCGAGATTGGACGGTGGGGATAGACATCCCCAAGCATGAGGAAGTCAAAACTGCGATGAATGAGTCGACGCCGTAGTTACAGATGTTGTGTTGGAGCTTCTCGGCGCCGTAATCTTTGAAGCAAATTGCAACTGCATCTGTTCTACTCTTGAGTTCTAAGGAGATAAAGGAATCGTATAGAGATCGAAATACTACAACGCCAATTCAAGAAGAGAAAGAACGAAAGCCCGATGATGTCTGCCGATCGGAGACGAAAGATCACCGAACACTGTTGCGTGGCGTCCGACTCTGTTTCGAACAAAGGGGAAACAGAGGCGTCTCATAAAAGCTCTCTCGAGAACAGGGTACTACCATCTCTTTGTTTACCCAAATAACCCTTGGGTTGGCAACTTCACAGCGAGACTCCCGCGTAATTTAATGAGGTTTATGAGGGTATTATAGGTATTATGGTTCCCGATCAAAAGCTGGATCCATCTCTCGGACCACCGAGATCAGATCTGGACCGTCCAACCTGTAAGGGACAAAGTCGTAATACAACGAAACGAGGCACAGCTACCGTAAATGGTGCGACCCGCTTCGGTGACGGATGACGTTGGATCCTCGGGGTCTTCGCTGGGGTGAGTCAGCCCGATCGAAACACGCAGCGGCCGGACTTTGTCGGCCTACCTCTCGTGTATTCATCTTTACCCTCCTTCGCTGGATTCTCGTCGAAGGAATCCCGTGCTTCCTACTACCGTTACCCTCGAATTCTCGGATCATCTGTCGATCCCATCCACGATCGCCCTCGTAGGGTCCTTGTATCCCCTAAGGACGATCGATCGGTCTTCTCTTCTTGGTCCGTGTTGGGTTCGATCTCGAAGATTTGATCATCTGTCGCAGACATCTCTTTCTCCATGCTTCTTTTTCTTGTTTTTTTTTTTTACCTCGTTTCGACAATGGATTATCCCGTACGCGATCGTTGGGAGCGATCAAAGAGAGAATTTTCAGTTTTCCATCTAGGGTTTTGGTTTTGAATTGGGGATCCGGGGCTAAAACTTTGTCTTGTTGCAGAGGTTTGTCCCTTAGAAGCCCGTCAAGATGTTCAGTAGGCTGTTTGGAAAGCCCAAGGAGCAAACCAATGCCGTGGCCACTCTCGATAAATTAAATGAGGTACCGATGGATTTCGCCCCCCCTTTTCTTTGGTTTAATTTATCTAATTATTTGTTATTGGG
The DNA here is from genome assembly GCF_036884655.1 of Musa acuminata AAA Group. Classification (NCBI taxonomy): domain Eukaryota; kingdom Viridiplantae; phylum Streptophyta; class Magnoliopsida; order Zingiberales; family Musaceae; genus Musa; species Musa acuminata. Next base: position 105,013 of record NW_027021289.1, on the reverse strand, counting down.
TGCAAAGTGCACAGTTGACTAGTGGAATTTCTTGTATTACGAAATTGCTTTTGTGTTTGTTTGGATACTATATGATCAGGGTATATGATTGATTGCCTTTCTAGATGGTGGCCTATTATGGTCCTCGCAGTAACAACACTGAAAACCTATGTAAACATGAAAGAAAGATTGTCTTTTTTTACTTTGTCTAATATGATGGTTATTTTGTGTTAGAATCTTAATGACAATCAATCTCTGATGTGTTTGGCCAGTTGTTAACAGAAATCTTCCTCTCGTTTTGTTATTTTCTGTTTGTTTTCTTATTGCCCTTAGGAAGTCCCATTGCTGCTGAACCCGCTGATAGTAGTAGTTTCATTTTCTGTGCTTCTGATAGTATATTTTATGTACTTTACTAGGAACGATGTTTGAAAGTAATTCTGTGTGGTGCTACCTTCCTCAAGATTTAGGTAAAGTCTGTCCAAGTTTATCATTATATAGGATGATGGCAGGAGAAATTTTTACTTATGACAAATATGATTTGTGGTAAGGTGTCTTGCAATAAGGTCTTTTTTTTTCAGCTCACTTTGTGGTGCAGCTTAGTCTTTTTGTTTTCTTTTTCTGAAGCTAGATATGATTATAATTCATAATTACAAATGTAATTCTATCTTTTACATAATTAAGTTGCATTAGCTGTTGGGAGAACTAAGGCTGAGTGCTTTCCATAAGTCCAATGATTTTCTCAGATATGCTCCAAAATGTTGAAAAGTTGAAGCTATGACATAACTAATGTGAGATAACTGACTTTGTTGATCTAAAATCTAACTGATCTATATGAACCGAGTGAGATTAAAGACATTATAGCGAAGTAAGGGGCCAACAAAAGATCAAAGTAGAAAAAAAATCAAGTTCTTGAATTAGAATAACATTCTTGTAGAAGTTGAAATTGAAAGGAGAAGCAAAAATTATGACAGTGGTTGCATGGTTGACCATGTATTGGACATTTATGTATACTCACATTTATGCATCCTCGACTGCATTGTAAGCTCCTTTCTTTCTTTGGAGGCAAGTCTTATCTAAGGCTTCTGCACTTCAACTTAAGTAAGCCTTTCTGTGATATTCATAGTTCATCAACCGTGCTTGTCTACAGATACGGGTTGCTCTTTGTATTCTTTGATTTATCATGGTGGAAAGATAGACTTTATACCTATCAAGTATAAAGATCTAGAAAAGAGTTTTTACAACCTGGATAAAGAACTAATCCATTGCATTCCTTGCCTTACGATGAGAGGATGTGTGTTGGGACATCTGCTGATGACGGATTTAAAAGTTGTCACTTGATTCTCCAGGACATAGAACCTTGAAGCCTGCCACAAGGGTCTCATGTTACTTGTCATGATCTAAGTGATAAAGGAAAGAAGTTCAGGTTCATCATAGGAGAAGGTGAAGAGAGGTCTAACAGGGGAATAAAAAGGGGAGGCGACAGTTATGGGCATGTGAAGTACTATAAAAAAAGTCAAGAAAGATAGACTCTTATAAAAAGAACTTGGAGTATGGATGCAGAAGATATATTGCCATGATCAGTTTGCTATTTCTGCCATAGTTATCAAATCATATAGACTATGATGTTCGTGTCTTGAGGTCCAATACAGTGCTTATCAAACTCAAAAGGAGTGAAGCCAAGACTCGGACATGTGTTCTTTTGGAATTCTTATTTGATTTGTTTCAATCTAAGCTTGTGCAATACTTTGTAGATTTGATTATTTGGGGTGACTTCATGTACCTTTTCCTGCCATTGAGCTTTACTAAGGGTAATACCACTAGTCAAATTGATAGCCATCAATATTCTTTTATTGTTTCTAATAAAGCCATACTAGGGCTTCCTCTACCTTTCTTCTCACCACTAGTTTCTTATCTTAACAATGCATTTATAAGTCTACTTTTGAACATGCCCAGATTTTCTTGAACATATTTTCTGATAATGGGTGCTATCCTAGTTGTTCACAAATGGAAACATTTTTTGTTGTATAGTTTTCAAGTAACCTTACACATCCATTTAAATCTCGAACAACGTTATTTTAGCAATACTAACTCTTATGTGACCCTGAACTAATTAGGTCAGAAGCCTTTTTCTTTTCCAGAAATTATGCTGGATTATTTTGATTACTATTCTATTGGAATGCTATGCGTGAATAATGCACAATAATAACAAATGATGCTTCATCTGTTTGGTGCATCTGACTGATCTTAGAAAAATGATTTACACTATAAATTTTCCTTTAATGATTTTGTTATTAACACTGCAAATTGTGATATATGTGGGAATGGGATGTGAGCAATTCATTTTTTTTGTAAAATTGTTATAAGGAAAGCTGCCTTTGGGCTAAATATTGATAACTTTGAGATGGTTCATAGGTTTCTTTTTATTTAGTACTTGAAGAACAAAACTTCTGATGCTTTATTTTGTATTTAATTTCACAATGAAGTTTTTGAACTTCTATATAAATCTTTAAAAAATCATCTTTCTTCATCCAAGAAGCGGTACCTAAGTAAATAAAATAGGTGTTGAGTCATGTATGGTGTCCTCTATTATGGTTTCACATGGTAGGTATGGACATTTGAAGTGACTCGTTATGTATATGCACCTAAACATCTCCCTTAAAATGACTGTGATCCTCACGCCTCAGAGATATGATCTCTTTCACATGAACTGTAAAGTCATTGTTATCATAATTAGCATAGTTGCAATACTGCATTAATTATTTCTCTAATTTGCTGGTCTTTATGCTGCAGACACTTGAGATGCTCGAGAAAAAGGAGAAAGTTCTCTTGAAGAAGGCTGCTGCTGAAGTTGAAAAGGCTAAGGAGTTCACAAGAGCAAAGAATAAGAGAGGTACAGATTTATGATCTACTTGTGGATGTTTATAATGCTCACAAATGCTAGTTCTACCAACATGATCTGTTAGCATGGTCTTTTTTGACATGCTTTTCCATGAAGGTAGGGCTACATTGTTTATGTGGCTAAAGAACCAAAATGTTGATACAAAATAATTTTGCCATTGTGACTAACATTGACAAGTGTTTTCTGTGTTGAGATTCATGTACTGATTTGTTTACGGTGGCTGGATGATCTGCTCACATTTGTGTCTTAGTACTGAAATTGCATTGATTGCTTTGGGTGACCTTTTATCCTCATAAGTAGCTAGTCTTCTCCTTTCTATATCTCCTTGCATTCTACAATTCGAAGTTTCTTGTGAATACAGATGTGCATATAAATAAACTAGCATTCTACAATTATTGGTATTGAGAGAATGGAGTGTAGAAAAAAGTTTCGACTGGTTCAAGAATTATATTGGTTTTGGTGGATTTTTTTTTGTTTTTTGTTTTCTAAATTCTTTGTTTTCCATTCTCGCTAAAGAAAACAACTGGATTCTTTTACTTGTCAAATATGTTCCCTCTTTCTTTTGCTCATTTTATCATGGAGTAAGTACTTGTAGGTTTCAATTATTTAACATCTTTGCTTGACGGGTATCCTTTATCACATTTGGCAGTCTGGACTATTCAGTATTGTGTATCTAGATATTGTCCCTGAGGGTACACCTGTCCCTTGCTAGCTTGATATTTCTGTTTAGTACAATAACCTATATACTGTTACTAAAGGCTTTACTGATCATGATAAGTCTCTTGTACGTGCTTGTTTCACTTTCGCAAAGTCAATTTTATTTCTTCTTCAAATTAACTTATCCATCCAATCTAGCACTTTGACCTCTGAGCTAATTTTGTTTTCCTTTTTCTTCCTGTTGTTTCCTGTGTGAAATTAGACATTTTCTTCCATCATTTTGTCCCCTATATTTTGTGATACATCTCGAGATCCGCTTCGATTGAATACCAGACATCTGCCTTCCAACTTTGCCTTTGATTTTTATCCAAAGTTTTCTTGTCGACATGTTAACTGCTTTGACTAACAGTAACTCCTTTGTGGCTATGCTGTTGTTTATTATATCACCATCTTTGCCTAGGTATTGTTGTCCTTCGGGAAATGCAAAACTGAATATATGTATAAAGGAGATAATCAGAGTAATCCAGTGCATGAAACAAAGAAGTCATGTTTATATTAACATTTCTAAATATGAAACTCTTTATCTTATTTAATTGACCCAGGAAGAATAATCTCTTGTGTAACTTAAATGATGAACCTCTTCCCAGATAAACTTTTAGTTTAAATGTTTAATGGTAAAAACCTTTGCCATACAAGAAACAGCTCATAGTAGGCAGCAGGACTAGATCGACCTGATACTGCTCCTAGATGTTTTTCCAGTATATTATATATAATAATACAACATGTCATATGACTCCTACTAGGCTGCAGGGGTAGATCCAGTGGTTTTATGAGAGCAAAAACTGTTGAGTTGGTTGATTCAGGAGTTCGGCAATGGTCTGTTTATATCTGAGATGGTTGATTCCGAGAACATTTTTATAATGTTGGATGCTTATCCTGGTCCCACTTGTTCAACAAAATGAATCAAGTGCTCCACCTACTCCATGCAATCATCCTTGGGAGCTGAAAATTTGTGTCATGGTTTTTTAGCATTGTCAGTTCTAGATGCCATAGAGGTGTGACTAATGGCTCATCGAAGGATATTTTGGAACATAGCAAAATTGGGGATGGCTATCACTATGTTGGTTCTATATTTATCTGTACTATGCTAATTTAATATTCACTATTCTCACTCCTCTCTTTAGTACATGAATGTCTGCCCATTCCAATTATTGATCCATAGCTATATGAAACATTTTTTATATGGATGGGCCTGCCATCTTTATCATCATCAACCATTTAAGTTTCATGGAGGTTTCTGAAGGTTATTGACTTGTTCCTTGCATCTTTCTCAAATCCTGGTAATTTTTATATCATTATGCTCCTTCCTTTCTTTAGTGTATGAATGTTTGCCCGTTCCAATATCATTTAAGTTGATCCATAGGTAAATATGAAACTTACCTTTTTAGACATGGACAGGCCTGACATACTTTTATCATCATCAACCATTTAAGTTTCATGGAGGTTTTTGAAGGTTATTAACATGTTCCTTGCGTCTTTCTAAAATCCTGATTTCGGTAGTTCCTTTTTTTCAGAAACTTGTTTAGTAATAATGTCATGATTTTGATGACATGATCTCAGTGACCTTTTAGAAACTTGCTTTATTATACCAGCATTTGAAAATCAACATGCACATCAGTGCAACTATTATAGCCAGCTTTCTTGCGGTAAATGCCATTTTATGTTTATTTATCACATTTACACTAATGGGATTTTTTTATCTATCTCTGTTAGCTGCTATACAATGCTTGAAGAGGAAGAGGCTTTATGAACAACAAGTTGAGCAACTTGGAAACTTCCAGTTGAGGATTCATGATCAGGTATTAACTCAAATTAAGTATGATAGTGGTTTTCAAGGCTATGCTTGTATATTTCCTTTATATCATTGTGACTAATATTTTATTGGGATGAACTCCAGATGATAATGTTGGAAGGTGCAAAAGCTACAACAGAAACTGTTGATGCTTTGAGAACTGGAGCAGCAGCAATGAAAGCTATGCAAAAAGCAACGTAAGTAGATGAACTCCTATTTGCTTATTTGTATGCTTTAATATCCATTACTTCAGAATAATTTGTAGTGTTTGCACATAGACCTGTGAAAACAACTCATTGTTTGTCACCTACACTGAAACTTTCTTCCAGGCTATGGTCTTGATGAAGTCATTATTTCGTTACATGATGCAGATTTCGACTGACACTAGAATTGTTTATGATGCTCTGGTCATCCTGTTCCTTACTGTAGCGTGCTGTTATTGTTGACCTCTTGTATAACAATAAAGAAGGGGTGAAAAACTGATTGATGTTGTTCTGTTTTCTATAGTAATATTGATGATGTTGACAAGACCATGGACGAGATCAATGAACAGACAGAGAACATGAAGCAAATTCAGGAAGCATTAGCCACTCCTATTGGAGCAGCAGCTGACTTTGATGAAGTATACCTTCTTCCCGTGATCAGTGTTCTTACACTTACCTACTTTTCTTAATTTTGATGTATGAACCAAAAACTGTGATGGCAGGATGAGTTGGAAGCAGAACTGGAAGAGTTGGAGGGAGCCGAGTTGGAGGAACAGCTTCTTCAGCCTGCTACAACTGCTCCTGCTGCGCCAGTTCATGTTCCTGCTGGTAGAGTACCTGCTCGGCCTGTTCCCCAGAAAAATACTGCCGAGGAAGACGAACTTGCAGCATTGCAAGCTGAGATGGCAATGTAGTGAGGCACTGTGATCTTCACATCTGCCATGTGTCTCGGAAGATTAAGACAGCAGCTAATGACGATCCAACCTTTCTCTTGAGACTGTTCTACCCAATCCCTCTGTTGAAAAGCACCTGTAAAATTCATGATCGAAGTGTGATTGATACCTGTAAAATTTCTGTTATAATTTGGATGTGCCATGACAGGGGATCTTCTCTGTTGATGCTTTATGCGCCCGTGATATAAGAGCTGATTGCCATTTCCAATGTTTTATGCTTCTGAGGTGTATTTGATATAGTTGCTTTGTTTTGGATCTGGTCAAATTTTCTGTTAATTTTAATTTGAGATTGTTTTAGGTCTCAATTGGGAAGTTCTTGTCTGATTTGTGTTCGCGATGTTTCCCCTTTCTTTCATGAGTTTGTAATCTGTGGCACGTCCAAAACGCTTGGAACACTTCATTTCACCCTTTTTCTCTTTCCGAGATCTTCTCATTAGTTTTTCTTTTCTCCGGTCATAATTATTACACGTGTAATAATTAGCCCTTGAAAGTCGATAGTATTAGATAAAATTAAGAAAGCTTTTTATTTATGTTTGTGTTGATCTATGTTGATCGTTGTTGAGGAAAAAAGTCGTTGATGTACAGACCTATATATGTAGAATTGTCCGAGGTATCGTCGAGGTGTACGAAACTTGAGGTTTTTTCGACTTCTGTATCTCGAGCATATTTTGTCTTATGTCTTCTTCCGATGGATTTCTCATTAAATTGAGTTTTTTTTATTTACGCATCTCAAGTATATTGTCTTGTGTCTTTTTTCGTGACAAGTTTCTTTCATGCTTTTCGAAGTGGTCTTCATACATTGGTTACTTTTGACTAATAACATCACCATTACATCACAGCTCTTTTTGATCGTGTACTGGATGTCGGCTGCGCCATTCATCAATTGTCTCTCATGATCGACAATCTTCACAAGGAGGTAGAGGAGACGCCCAACGCTTGTTGTTGAGGCAAAGGCTCGAGGAGCCGACTTGGCAAGACAACTATAATAGGCCAAGCGATACCTTGCTAAGAGCTAGGTTTGATTAGGGCATACAACTCTGAGCTCATCGAGCAAGTTACAAGATTTTGGGAGGAGACGTTCCTTGTCTTGTCTTGTGAGATGTTGGTTTTTACTGAGTCATCGAGTCTACCTACCTAACTTAGTCCTTGCGTCTTTTTCTTGTTGCATCATCGAGCTTATCCACTCGACCAGTCTCTACCTCGGTAGGTCAAGGTCTCATTTTGGATGTAGAGGCTCGATCGAGTTGGTGTAGTCTTTTAAAGTAATGAATCTTTCTTTCCTCAACTTGCAACACTAATACCCTGAAAATATTTTTACCTTTTTTTTTTTAACTTGATGATTGGGACGTAGTCACCCTGACATAACCCTGAGGGATACTTGAAAGGGTAGAACCTCTTTTAAGTTTGCAATATGTAATGTCCTTAAAGGCACCACCCCTTCTGTTGTCTCAAGGCAATAGGTTCCATTTCGAACAATCTTGATGACGCGATATGGCCATTTCGAATTTGGCACTAGCTTATCCCAGGATCTAGTTGGATCATTGACTTTAGCTTTCTAAAGCACTAGGTCATGTCTAGGAGTGCTTCAACCCATGGCTCTACCAACTCAGGATGTGAAATGAACTTGGTGAGGTCTCAAGGGTCCATAAGTGGAGTCTCGGGTTGAGCCTTCTTCAGTAGGAAGACTACCATCAGGTAGGCACTGGAGTAACTCCCTTGGGTTACTTCTCAGCTCTACAATGTCGGTTCTTGTTGGAAACTTCATCACCATGTGGTAGGTTGACACAATCGCCCTAGGTTTATTCAGTGTGGGTCACCCTATGATTGCGTCGTATGCCGAGGGGATATCCATTATAAATCTAACTAGTATCATTTTAGAGCAAGGCTTATCTTCGAATGTAACATGCAAGTTCACGATCCCGAGAGAGGAGATAGAGCCGCTAGTGAACCCCGTCAACAAAGAAGTCAAAGAGGTAAGGTCATTAGTCCAGAGGCTAGGTTTTTAGAAAGTATCAAAGTAGAGGATATCGATAGAGCTACCTGTATCAATCATGACCCTCTTCACCCGAGCGTTGATCATCCTTACAGAAACTATCAAAGCATTGTCGTAGTTTAAGTCGAGGTACTCTGTCTTTTCCTCCTTGAAGGTTATCTCAAGGTCATTCTCTATCCTCGGGTGCTTTTCAATGGTAACTCGGGCATAAGTTTTATGACCCGAGGAGCTATTTTCTCCTAAGGCGGGTCCACCAATGATGAAATCAATTTGTCTCTCCACCGGCCCTTGAGGTTGGGGTGAGGGTTCCCGGTGCTTTCGAATGAATCGCCCGAGGTATCTCTGATGTATGAGTTCTTTAATTTGCTCTTTCAAGTTGCGATAATCCTTTGTGTCGTGGTCATAATCCTGATAGAACCGACAATATTTGCACTCGTCTCTTTTTGTCAATAGTCTTTATTAGGTGAGGTCTTTTAAGAGCCTCTTCTCTTTTATATGCAAAAAAATTTCAGTTTTAGACATATTCAAGAGGGTCAACTTGAACCTTAGACGAGGTAACTTGGGCTGTTTGTTCCTCCTTCACCATGGTGATCTTAGGGTCGGGGTAGATTGTGGTCGCTCCTACTTCGGCCTCTTGAATGACTCCTAATGCTTACCGAGACCATAGCCTTGACGGTAATATATTGATTAGTCCTCTGAAGTATCATTGGTATCGTCACCGAAGGCCTTTCGACCATGACCAGAAGAGATGAGAGGGTTTGAGCCCCATCATGAAAGTTTATATTATAAGCGACAGATGGATATCTACCGCGCCTCAGATTTCATTGGTTAACCGATTGACAAAGAGCATTTCCTCCTCCCCTTGCTTGAGTCTAAGAAGCATTGCCGCCGGTGACCTCGGGCGGACATTCCGGAGGAAGTGAAGTTCAAACTCCCTCACGAGCTAGGAAAACGAACTGATGGAAAGCGACTTCAGGCGGGTGTGTCATTCTCGTGTTGAGCCTAGTTCGGAAGGTGTGGCACATCAAAGCATCCAAAGTGCCACACAATTATATTTGGGCATGAAAAGTTATAATGTGCTATATTGGGTTGGCATTGTCATTGAATGCCTTCAACGATGGGAGGCAAAAGTTTATTGGAATCAATTCTTCTGGATTTTCTAGGTTAATAACGACCGACCCAAGGTAGGGTCGACCAACTCTTCCGCTTTGGATTGTTGGAACTCTCATCACATCTCCTTCAAACATTGGTCCATCTGCCTAACATGATCTATAGGGAATCCTCTATCGAAACCACTGACTGGGTCTCGGATTCAGGTAGGGTAGAGTAGTGGTGTAGTTCGTTAAATTCCACAGTTGATGAGTGAAGTGCCCCCTCGACCGGTAGTTTGATGGGTCTTGGGTGTTCTTGGGATATCGACACCACGTTAGGTGGGGGAACCTCGATGGGTGTTGGTACCAATGCTAGTGCTTGTGCCGGCAAAAGTGGAACGATAGCTTGTGTCATGTTTGTTAGCATCTGCAATTGCTAGGTGAGATTCAAGAACACATCGACAAGGACGAATATGTGGCTTAAAGTCATCCCTAAGGGTGAGAGGCCCGAGTCACTAAATGGACACCAATATCACATCGATGTTTACGCCGAGATGAATGCGTCAGTGTGCTCAAAGGGTGGCTACCGCCCAATTGAGCCCAATTGAGTGAAAGTATTGTGTCAAGAGCAAAGCCTCCTCGCTCGAGTGTTGATTGAGAGGGTCGGACGAGCATTTCTACGACATTGGGCCTTCCTAGCATGAGAGAAAAAGTTGTTGACGTCCTTGTCAATCCAACGTGGCCACCTTCAAGATGAAAACATCGAACTCCTAATATGCTACTTATACGAAGGCCACGATCCAAAGAGATTTCCCGACTCGATCCCTCCGACGTCTAAGTTAGTAAACCGAGATGTATGAGTATGAATGCAAATAATCAAAAAAGATAAACCTTATCTTTATTGTGTTGTGTTAAAGATCAACTTTTATATCTAATTGTAAAAGGATAAAATATTTAATAAAATACTTTACGAAGAGACAACCTCTAACTACCTCCAACAATCTCTCTTTGATCTCTTATCCACAGGAACAACAAGTATACGACGACCACCTTTGTCCACGTGAACAGACAGGTGGAGGATGACCTCCGTCTTCTTCTTTCACCTAAAATACCATAAGCATATTGCATGTCGAATGATAATTAACTGACAATATTCTCTCTATCAACTATCATTTGTCTATTAAAATAGAGACAATGAAAGTATAATTGGCATTTATACCTTGTAAAACTCCATGGAAATTGTTAGGAAGCAAAAAACAAAAAGTTTCAGCATTAAGTTGTGAAAGATACTCTAATCACTGTTAGTCTTGTGTGCAACTAGCCTCACATATAGAGAATAAAGCTTGATTGCTTTTGCCAACTCCAAAAGACAATGAGATGAACGCACATCCCCGAGTGCAGGATTTGGAACATCAACCAATTGGTCATGCCATTATCAACATGCATCAAGAGTAGGCAAGCATGTTCTCCACAAGTGATTCAGCAGAAGCCACTCTCCAAACCTACCAAAAGCAGAGAAATCAACATCAGCTATCTGCTCAGTTCATGGAGATCTCACAAAAAGTATATTATGCATAGTGAAGAACATCAGCTATCTACTTTCCAAGAAGAGGAAGAAGAAAAAAAATTCAAGCACAAATTTTTCCACATTTTCAAGCTGGTGCAATTGGACCATCCTTTCAGAATGTCACCACAAAGCTATTAGTCTTAGCTTTCCCAAGAACATAGCATTTCATTACAGAATGTCACCACAAAGCTAGTCATGTAAGGTGTATAGAGAGCATTCGGAAAGATCATGTAAACAGAATTTGATTCTTTGGAAAAAGAAATATTAAGAGAGAAAGATCATGTAAACAGAATATGATTCTTCGGGAATGGAAATATTAAGAGTTGCCCAGGAAGAAGACGAAAAAAAAAGAATTCGTATGAGGTACTCTACTGATCTACAACCTTTAGACTTCACAAGGCTTCGATGGAGTTTCCTTCCGTAGTGGTACAATGCAGGCAAAAGTCCATTTAATTAATGCATTCCAGACCAAAACCAAGATCCCTCTACTAATTCAGCTTAAATATTGATGTGGTCAGCATCCAGGGCACTAGCTCCATCACTTTTGCTGTGGCGATTTTGAAGGGTGCTGCCAAGTTAGATGAACACTTTTATGGAAATGTGTTACCTCTTCACATTTTATGGAAATGTGAAACACAAGCATTTCATAGTATAATGTAGATTACCTAAAGGAATTTCTATTGGATCCCATTTCTAATTTGTGAATTCATCATTTTCAAGAAAAACATGTGAAATGTAAGGATTACTGCCAACATTTTCCACTTTGTTTATATGTTATAATTTTCCCCCATCACATACTTGAGTTCTGCTGTACAATTGTGGATGCTTAAGGCTGTAACATTATATGTAATCCTTGGCTGTGAACATTATGATGGTAATGTACCTGGGCAATAATTACAGCAGGATTTTGGAGAAATTATCAGCAGGTTGCCAAGGACACTCTCATGGTGGATAATCTGATTCGAGCCTTCTTAATATGTTGTTAGTGATTACCCAGCTGAATCCACGGTACTGCAGCCACCTTACAATTCTCGACTTCCGAATCTGAAGAGATGAGTCCTGGCTGCGAAACCACTGCTTAGAGGCCTGAAGATAGAGACGTTCCATTGAATGTTTGGAAATGCCATGTTGTATGTTCTGATCGTTGCCACCAGTGTCATCCTCCTCAAATACCTCTTTTGTTGCTTTATCTGCTACCATTTCACTCACCCCTTTGTGCCTAAGTGCCTGTTTGAAGACCATAAACCTGTTAGTGCATATGCCGACCATGCCCTTCTGGTAGCCAAAAGAAGGATCGGACATTTCACTGTGACACCAAATCAGCTATCGATGAATTTTATGCCAAACCTTCAAACAGATATGTGTCCAATTGTGCACTCAAAACATCAGCCATTAAGTTCCATTAAGTTACAATGTCCAGGAGTTGAGACTAAAGAATGCATAAGAGAGGAGTTGGGTTCATAAGTCTCACCTTTTTTATACGCTTTGGACCCCAAGTCGAGGACAACCAACGAGAGTGAGAGAATGACTCCGCATATAGACCATCATTTATCAAACCCCTATAAGAATTAAAATCATTGAAACAGATGAATGCTTGAGAAAATTGTCATTTTGTGTGCATAAAAATATGTTGAAAATTAACATGTATCTATGTAAATTTTTCCTTACTATGCATGAAAGTAAAATGTCCAATCAAATCTTATAAGTAGCATTATCAACAGAAACTACTCACTTAGCACTCATATGTGGCTTCCTAGCTATGAAGATGAAGTGAAAAATGTTAATCATTAAGTTGTTAGTGAGGCATAACATATCTCAGTCCACCAAATGTATGAATAACCTTGCAGCTTTCAACTGTTGAAATCAGAAATAGTTTTCCACCAAACCAGAAAACTAGTTCAATCTATAATATTACACAAGTACCCCTATTTTCACAAAAAATTAATACAAGCTAGTTGAAATTGACCATCATAAGTACTATTATTTTAATAAGCACATGAACAAATTGCAGTTTATCTCCATGGGACTGTTAAACCACTTCCTGATTGTTAATAAATAAGAACAGACTCAAAAGAAATGTACTCAGAAGAAGATTAGAAACTTGCCTGTCTTTTAAACTGGCTATCAGCGAGTCAACTATATCAAGAGGGTATTTTTTGCCTCGTAATTTTTTTCGCAGCTCAAGTGTTGTAAATGCTCTGTGCAGAGACTGCATAGTTAATATCTTGTCATAATTATTACTCAAATCATCCATAACTAACATACAACAAGTGGTAATGGTAAGAGAAAAAGCAGATTGAAATAAGTTATTCATAGATTGAAGATGCCCATGCTTATTAAGATAAGAAAAATAAGATATTAAAAATTTAACATACAACATAACAGAATAAGAAAAGAGGAACACATTAATAAGTCAATGAAAGAGCCTCTCAAGTTCAACAACATGGTTATATGGCAATGTGCAATAATAATCTTATGACACACCAAATCATAATAAAAATAACTTTATAGGTGCATAAGTCCAAACCTGGCCGAAAGTAATTCAATTGCCATTTGCTCAGCATCCTGCTTAATTCTACTTTTCATTACTTCCCCAGTTTCAGCGATCTTTGTTATATCAGAATCTTGTTCCTCACCAGGGCATTGTCCAAACTCTTCCTCTGCAGCATCCTCCATGATATCTAGAGAACAACTACTGACATCTTTGAACTCTAGGAGTTCTTCAGCTCTATCAAAGATACCACTTGAGCTTGCTGCAAAGAGGTGGATGATAGTAAGCAATAAATGAAAGCATCATCAGTGTAGATAAAGTACAGTTGGGTACAAAAGGTTCTGAAACCTATCATTGGCTTAACTTCTGGTTGTTTGTGGCATTGCCTTCTCATAATAACCCGCCTACTTCACTCAGGCCCTCAGGATTACAAATAGGAATCTTAATTTACTATCAGAAAATGAAATGCATGTACACAATTCTTCAAGAACATCAGCAAAATCATACAATATTTTTCAGTTTTTTAAGAAATAGAACTAAGAAGCACTGACACGTGCTTTCGGTGGATGTGTCTGTGTTCGACACATGTCATCGTATCAGTTGTCTTTCTTTTTTTTTTCATTTCTAGTTGTGGGACACGGCATTGCCCCCGCTTCGCTCCCGCGCGCTTTGTCGCATGGCCCTCACATGAGGGTCATCTGCTTCGGATTCTAAATGGAGACAAATCATTGGCATCGCAAGAAAAGAAATCTGGAGATCGTTGCAAGGAAACATATATCAATTATATCTGGAGATTGTTAAATATTATTTGATGTACTCAACCTTTATTTTGGATACTTACATTAGATGATTTTAATTGTGATATTTATTTGTTCACAATGAGGAGTTTATAAAATTTACGTACAAATACTATAAAACTCATGTTAATATAATATATATATATATATATTAAAAAATACACATGTCCTCACCATGTCTATGTCCTTTTTTTTTAAAATGGCATGTCATGTCTGTGCCTGTGCTTCTTAGAACTAAAAAAAATGAACAGTGTACGGAATATGATCATTCACTCATATTATGTTCATGTCTAAAGGGGACTGTACTATTTGACAATCGTAACTCTGTTTCAAGTAAAAAACCAGGAAATTACTAGAATCTCCAGAAACTAAAATGGTCAATCTCAATTTTTAATCACAACCCTAAATAATTAGTGGGGTGACGGAGAGGAAGATCTCTATGTCTGCTTTGCTTAAAGTATAAGAAACAAATATCTGATAAAAGAAGCAGCTCAGATCATAATGAGAAGCTCTTGCCTCCTTTAGAAACAGAACTGACATGGTGTCCTATGGAACAAGAAAATCATCTAGTGTTCTTTTTCCTGCAGATACCAGCAACATTAACACGTCTCTTGTTTTGGCTAAGGAATGTTAGGAACCATTTGCATTTGTATTTTTTAGTATGTAACGAAAAATAATGCAACCAACGAGGCATGGTTTGTATGTGCTTTAAGCATTTGGCACCTTTTCTTTAGCTGCTTCTTATAATGTCACATGTAAAGCATATCCAAGAGGCACTTCTTCACTGAAAGGAACTAGAGGAAAGCATAATGTCACGAAACAGACTCTTCAATGCAAATATCTAACCGATTTCGCTGTTTCTTCTGATGTCTCACAAAACACCAAAAAAAAAAAAAAGAAATCCGGCCAAGCTATCATCAACAATAAAACCACAATTAAGATCAAGGTCTAAAACAAAAGCACATGATTCTACATAAAACCACATTTAACCTAGTCCTCAAGCGAATAATCAGATAAAAATGAAATTAAAAGACAGGTTCGAGGAACTCACCGCCCTCTGCATCAGGGAGACTGTTGCGTGAAAAAATCCGGTGAAATTTGATATTTTTGGAAGAGACTGTTTCGGTCGGGTAGGTTTCTTTCTCCTTGGCAGTCT
Source organism: Musa acuminata AAA Group (assembly GCF_036884655.1). Taxonomy (NCBI): domain Eukaryota; kingdom Viridiplantae; phylum Streptophyta; class Magnoliopsida; order Zingiberales; family Musaceae; genus Musa; species Musa acuminata. The sequence continues at coordinate 89,594 of NW_027021289.1, read as the reverse complement.
TCAGATGCGAAAAATTTGCTGCTTTCCTGATCTTGGCGTATTCCCCCGGAATGCATCTAACACGACCGGATGAATCACGTCTGTTCTTCACCCTAAAGATCAAAAAAGGAGAACGCAAAATTACTCTAACCAGGTAAAAATCCACATAATCAACCTCGGTCATCTTTCCCTCCTTCAAGCGATCGAGGAGATGGTGGAAAGAGAGAAGTTGGGACAGACGAATTACCCCGAAGAAATAACGAGGCATCGAAACTGGCCATGGAGGGAGATGTGAAACCTTCGGTTTGCCAACAAAGTTGCCATCTTTTCTTGCCTCAAGAGCTCCCCCTTCTGATTAGGGCAAGCGGAGGAACTCGAGTACGGGACTGGCAGCGGACAGATAACGTACTTTAAGATATATATCGTTGGCAGACGACTGTTCTCAATATCGTCCGATACGTCGGCTGTTAAGGTCTCAGTAAATGTATGTATGTTTGCCATATAAACTTTATTAAATCTTAATATCTTTGACATGAAAAATCACATTTCAGATCCGAAATGATCTAAAGAGGGCATTGATAATTCCTCAACAAGAATCCTTAGCAATTAGCATGAAATTATTGAAGTGTTAAATAGATTCCTTCTAAGCTCTTAATTGTCATCAATGATTCTTTCTTAAATCCACACACACACACACACATATATATATATATATACTATTATATTATTTAATAATAATTTATGATGCTATATGGATGTAATAAATATATTTTAAAATGCCAATCATATCGACAGATGTAATAGATGTTATGATCAAAAGTTGAGAAAGATAAGGATTGGATGAGTAAACTATTACTTAATTTACATATTTTTGGAACATATCTCATGCATTCTTACATGCCAAGGATTTTTTTTGTGTAAATGTTGGGTATTATTGCAACTAAGAGAAGATACAACCATGCATGTTGAAGATAACAATTTGCATTTAATGTGTACAAGGAAATCGAAGAGACACACATTCCCTACCTTGCTTGATAACCAAGTCAGATCTTTATTTATGAGAGAGAGAGAGAGAGAGAGAGAGAGAGAGAGAGATGTGGTAAGTTCATCTGCAGCATCTTCTTCTTGTCACAAGGAAAGAAGTGATAAGCTTCAAAATCATGATGCAAGTACACAGAAAGAGGTGTTCATAGATCGAGGACAGCTGAAGGAATGGTTTGTTTCTTCAAGGACTTTGAAGCCTTTCACAGAATGGGATTGGGTATTGCTGCAGGATTCCAGATTAGAAAGTAGCAACAACCTGGGGAACGCCTGTGAGACAAAGCTTGATAGGCTTCAACCGTGTGGTTCTTATATGGTGATGATTGCAAGCTATTGAAGAACACATCAACCAACCCAGCTTCTCTGTCATGCATGAATCAAACTATAATTAGTGGAATTGATTAGACATGTTCCGAAATCAGTGTTGCTCTGGTGAAGAAACAAATCTATTGGCAAGACATTTTGCATATAAAACAGAGGTTTACTAGGAGACTTTACTAGGAGCAAATCCATACAAAAGAATGGGTAGATAATTACCTGGAGCCAAAACACGAATATGATTGCAGTAATTGTTGATCTCCTGTAGAAAAGAAGACATCCAATTGCAATGAGGTGGGGCAGATGATAAGGGGAGATGACTGGTTCTCCATAGATCACATTTGTGTTTCAGAAAAGATAATTCAGTCTAACTGGAATTTAATATTTGAAAATGAAAAGCTTGCCTGCTATGACTAGAATTATTTTCCAAGACTGATACAAATGAGATGCAGTGGATTGTACACAATGCAGTCGATGAGCTCTCCACATCCAGTTCTTCTTTCATTTCTTCACACTACCAAACCAAAGCATCTTAACTTGCAATTAGCTTTTTAACTTACATAAGATCATCTGGAATTAGCTACATTTTAATACAACAGAAGAAAATAAAAGTAAAAGAAGCAGATATCAGTATACAAAGCTAGGAAATTGCTCTCAGTCAAAATTCTACATACTCTGCAACAGACTAAGCTGTGTTCTGTCACTACCATGCTTTCCTCCGCAGAAACTGTTTGCCTCACTGCCCTAGCTGCTCCTACTCCTGCAAGTCTACGTTGTCATACTAAAAATTGGGAAACACATCAGCAGTTTTACATAATTGTAAAACCATAAATTCAAACACTAGTAAGGACAATTATATACAAAAGAATAAAACTTAAAACTACTTATGTGTGCAAGACCTTGTAAATGACCTCTCAGCTAACAGTAACAGGCTGATGAATAGTGCATCACCTCTATTGCTTGAGTCTCCAGTGTGATCCTCTTCTTTGACTCATTCATAACCAAGAAGAAATGAAAGAGCAGATATCATAATCCTGAGCATAAAGGTTCCAAACTGGTCAACATAACAAAAGGCGAAAAAAAAGTTTGGTACACAAAGCTCCTGCCGTTGTGGAGCATAGAAAGTTCAAAGACTATGTTCAAGTTCATATCCATGTGGCAAATATACATGAGAAAGTACCTACCTTCTCCTTATCATTCCATTCAAGTTCCATATGAACAAATTATTCAAGCCCAAACCAACATGACATTACTTACAATAATATTTTACATAATCGAGCAAAAGCTTGGGCGAGAGGCATACCACCCATCATGGATGGTATGTGGGTGTGGTGGATAATAATGGTTGTAACCATTTGAATATGTATTGCAAACTCCATTAGACATCATCTGCGGAGGTCCACAGTAATTGTTGTAACATTGTGGTACTTCCTGATGGCCTGGCACCTCACACTCCGGAACCTCATCAATGCTCGCTCTGCTTATACCAATGATCTCTGCATAGCCCATCTTCTGCCTTAAAATGCTTGTTAAGCATACAGAATCAACCCCTTCTCCAGTCACTACTACACGGTTCCTGTTCCTGCCTTGTATTGCAACAGATTCCACACCTACCATAAGGAATCCTTTGTTAGGCTGATAGGAGCATTCAACCTATGGTAAACTTAGTGCCCAGGACATATAAAAAAAAAAGATACCTCTCACACTTGATGCTAACTTCAGGGCCTTGTTGCGGCACCTGTCACATATCACATTAATCTTGATCACTATTTTTTGCTGCAAAACCAAGCACACATGTTAATTCCATCAATCAGATCATCAAAGATCTTGTTTTCTTTTTTGAATAGCTTCAGATAAGTAATAAGTTATGCTCAACAAAAGAAGTTCGCCACATAAACCACCCAATCTTCTTGGGTAAAGCTTGCAATCAAAATTTATTTCAAGAATCCAAAAGTGTGACAACTATTTAACAGTCTTTATAAATGATAGATTTTAAGAATTATTGTCAAGTGTACCTCCATCCTTTTTTGTAGGGAAGAACTTGCAAAATTTTCAAGCTATATAAGTATGTTGGAGACCTGCGGAAAGGATCCTGTGCTGAGAAGGTAAGAATGATGGTTAAGACAAGCCTGAGACAGGGAAATCATAATACTACAAGATTCTTGCTGAACTTTCAATGAGCAAAGCTTGTTTACTGAAATTCTAGCAACTCCAGGTTCAACGATGCTTCAACAATTGCCCTGTTTGATGGAAATTATGAGGATTTTGTTTAATGAAGAAGATGGTACTAAAGTCTCTTGGATTTTCTTAACTTGATATAAACAGGATATTATTGGAAAATCTAGCTATGTATGCATAAAGTTATTATTTGAAATGATTTACAAGCCCTAAACCATGCAACAAAGCTACTTAGTGATTCAGAATTTTATAAAACGAACGGATCAATAGAGACAAAGTTGAATTTCTGCTATCTGTCGATTTTTTTAACTATTGAGACAGCAGATAATTTCATGAAAGCTTAATCCTTCTATTTCTCTTTTTAGAAAAAAAAGCTGATAGGACAAAATGAAGAATTAAAAAATAAAGTTCGGTGACTTCAGACATCTTCAAATAGGAAAGGAAAAGGAAGAACAAGTAATCAGATTCTGAGTAAAATAAATAGGGTATTCCTGAAACAAAATAAGAAAGACACATAAAGCAAAAGAAAAAGGAAAACAACAACCAGATCAACGAGCTGATCGACATGACCAATGCCATCTGACGCATCAAAATCTTCATAAACCAAGAGTGTTCAACAGAAAATTAACACATGCATCGGGACTATCGGGGACAAAATCTCTCTAAACTGTTATAGAATCTACCGTATAGATTATGAAAGCCACTATAGTGGAACATACTGGTTCTTTCATTTCTGTCTATAATTCTTACATAGAAACAAAGTGGAGCAATTCACATAATTAAAACAACAAAAAGTAGAATATCCTAGATTGAACATCATCTCATAATTGCCAAGCAATGAACACCCATGCATATTTTAAGATTCCTGCATGCGGTTGAAAGGTTCAAGCCGACGCATGACTGTATTCATGATTCCCATGCAAACATTCAAAACATGGAATGGCATTTCAAATGTTCTGAAATGAGGGAAACATGGAGCACGAGAACTCACAAACCTCTGCTCACAGCCGAAGATACGATCGACCGATCGGTCACAACGTCCCCAAAGAACCGTACAAGACCAAGTGAGAAACGCACGTAAAGGATAAGAAGATATCACTGCCCTGTTGTACTCTACGTTCCTTCTCGCTATTTATGAGCTCGCAGAGGATAAAGGCCGCATCTTTCTTTGGATCGGTATCGTGGGGAAGTAAATTTGGCTTACCAAATGAGTCGCCAGTGGATCGAGCAATGATAACCAAATCGCAGTATCCTCGTCCCACGAAATCCCGATCCACCAGCCGTTCTTGGCCTCTTTCTTTCCTTCCTTTGCTGGTTCGATCTTTCTCCTTCCTTCTCCCGGCCGGTCCCTCCTCCTCCCGGGCATCGGGGGAATCCATAGGCTTCTCGCCGCAACGAGCCCTAACCATGGACTTGAATCGGGTCCGACCCAATCAGATCGGAGTCTGCACGGATTGGACTCAATTGACATATGAATGATTTCTTGCCTTCCTATCTGTAATAAATATGCGGATTAGATTCATGTAATGCAACTTAAATATCAAGATCTCGATCGATGGAAACCATTCTCAAATCTTGAAAATATGCACGCAACAACATACCAATTAAATGTTGGTGAATTATGATTAGGATGCTTCGATTAGGCGAAAGAAATAACCAATTAATAAGATTATTTGTCTTTAACCTATTGAAGAGTAAATGTAGATTACTCATTTAAACCTTGTAGATTACTCGTATAAGCGAATCTAGCATTCATTTTGGCTTAGGAACAGGGAGTTATGTGGTCATTCTTGTCGTCATTAACCCATATTAACATGACATAGAAATATGTACTTAACCCTTCAATAACAATGTCATAGGATAAGATTTATTTATATTCATATCATAATTATTCATAATAAGTTTGGGTTAACTCGATTCAATTTTTCTCGTATATTCGAATCCAAATATCGACGTTTTATACACTATTTAATGTAATAATTTTTATTTTTTAAATAAAACTCAAACCTTTTCTGTTTGGGTCAAGAATGAAAAAATAATAATCATTCCTTCTATAATTTTTTTTATACTTGTCATTTTCGATTCATCTAAAATTTTCAAATTTATCATAAACTTATCCCTTCTGATAACTCATCATAAATTTCTAAATTCGAATCCTATTTACATCATTTATTTTAAAATAAATAATAATTAAAAATTCAAGTACTCCTCCTCAGGAACATATAATTAAATTATACAGCGCACAATGTAGATAAGACAGTCCACCGACATGTGCAACAATTCATTCCTCTTGGGACCGACCTTGTTCTTTCCAGCCATACAAGAGCTGATGGACACATCAACCTCTTGACCATCACCTCACATGGAAGGCATGCAAAGACAAAAGCCCTCACCAGATATGAATAAATGATGCACCAATTTGTCATCAATATGTCACTCAACACTTGTTTTCTTATCTGCATTCGGCACCATGCATTCAGGGCTCAGAATACAGAGGCATTGAGAAGGGACAAAGGTAAGAGACAAAGTGCTTTGGCCACCGAGGAAATCCAATCGACAATCACATCAGTGTCCTCACAGTCATTATATTGATACGACAGATGAAAGCATTAAGTACATGGGGTAATGGCTTAGTCAGCTGGAAGAAAATACAGAGGCTCTCATGTTGTTAGGTGCAAGAAACCATGGACTCAAAGTTGTTAGTTTGTCAAAGAGGGCTCGACATGTGAATCATCAATGTTGTCAACTTCAAAGAAAAGGGACAGGAACTTACAGCTGCAGTATTTATGATGCTCGTGGAGGAGTTGATAGCTTTAGACCATGCCTGCTCATGTTTGTAATTTGTTTAGGACAGATAGCTTTTAGAACTAAGTCGAGTTCTGAGGAATTCAAATGAGATCAGCAAACCAACAAGACTGATTCTTGACTACCAGAGAGAAGCATGATAAAAACACAAGTTATAATGATGAGAAAGAAATCCATTGCAATTAAATCTGAAGCCAATTGAAACAATTGGGCATACAGTGGTTTTACATGAAAGTGCTACAACACAAGTTTATATTACATGAAAACTTTGGAAGGAAAAAAAAAAAAGTATCCCATGATGTAATCCCTGATGCCTAATATTAGTAACGAAGCATATACAGTAGGACAGCATTTGTGCAGATACTAAAACCATGGGAACAAGAAAAGCTACAATGAATACGAGGCTATCGAGAAAATTCGAGCAAAATCGAGCTGAGCAGTTTTAATTCGGTGCTGAGAAGGAAAACAAGAAAGAACCTCAAAAGATACATGGAAAGTGGGTCGGAAAATATCTGAGAACCATGTCCAGTCTCAAGGATTGATGTTGCATTCCCGTAGGAAAATGTGATTGTAATCTACATTCTTAGACCAATAGCCACGATACTGAGGTATGCCAATATCCAGCCAAGGCTTCATGTTTCCATTGTAGTGGATGACTGCTGCTTGCTCAATATCCTTGTGGTCTACATGTGGGTTATACCCAAGGCCCAAAACATGCCACCGACGATCGATGGAAAGTGTACGGTTGTAGAATGTTATTAAACCAGGAGGAAGACTTCCCAATTTCCATAGTTGTCTATCAATATTCTGTGAAAAGCATAGACATGAGACAGATTGGAGATATATGAAGTATAGAGTGCAGCTGCAAAGTCAGATAGAGAATTTCAAAATCTAGCATACAAGAGAGGCCTGGGAGATCTTTTACGTTTCTAACTAAATAAAGACAAAACAGAATTCTCTTTTTCCAAATAAACAAACCAGTTACCCTGATCACACTACTATATTGGCATGTGACACTAGAGAAGTTATAAGCTTGTCCCACACCTATAAACATGGTAACCACATCACCAAGGCTCACAAAGTTGACTGCCTTTCTGAAGAAGGTTCTGGTTCTCTAATTCAAATTCTCCAATATTGAGAAGAATATGAGACAAGATAATAATCCAAGATTTCAAAATCTTGACTGGAAAAATAGGTTATAATGTACAAAAGCAAAGCACGAGGGATAAGCAATGTATACAATAGATAACAAGTAAACAAAACATTAGAAAGATATGCATCATATCTTACCAGATTCTGCCAGTAGTGATAAACTTCAGTAACCTTCTGCTTCCGCCACTCATCCAAATCAAACACATTCATTCCGTACGCCCAACCACAAGCACGAGGATTGAATCTCTTGGCAATAAGAGGATTTGAGAAATTAAGATACTTATCAAAACGGTGAAAGCTTTGTCCACATGTCTCAATTGCACCATTGACTTTTCCTTTCATATTGATCTCCCAAAGGCCAGTCAGGTCTCTCCGTACGACAACATCATCATCTAAAAACACCACTTTGTGCAGCTTTGGAAATACCTCGGGTAGGTAAAATCGCAGGTGATTTAAGATGGATAGGTACTTTGGGTTTCTGTACTTCAGGTTTGCATCAGAGTTTGCAGTAGCATGATGAGTCCTGAAGTAATAGTCGATCATGGACTGTGACCTCAGCTGTTTCAACACTGGACTATAGCTGTCATTTAGCCATGTAAATTCTTCAATGTTCTGAACTTGAATGGCAGCTTTTCCAGGTGGGTTAGCTAAAAACCACATCCTCATAGCTGCATAGTTCAGTCTGTCAGTTACAATGTGGAAAACATGATCTGCTGGGTTCTGCAAGAAAGATATTTCTGTTTAACTAACAGAACCAAACTGAAATCAATAAATTAATATGAATGGCAGCATTGTATCAAGCACTGACCTTAGCATTAGATACAGTTGAGTTCACCACCACTGCTGTAGCCAACACATTGTCCGAAAACAAAGCATAGTGAAAGAGGTCAGGGTCTTCAAGTTTTTCTTCATATGGGAACTGCCGCTGGCTAGAGTTCATAGAGAAGTACTCGGCAGAAAGCCTTAAAGGAAGACAATGTAGACCTTTGGGAATGGTCTTTGCAGCAAGTTGTGCTAGAAACAATGACTGTTTCTTATGAACTCGTAACTGTTCCTCGCTGGAGTGAACCATAGCACGGAGCTTCTTTACAACAGCAGCACAATCATCTTGGATCTGCTTGCCTTTCGCCAAAGTTAGCTCCATCGCCTTCAGTCTCTCATATGCACTAAATTAGACACCATGAAAGTAATGTCAAGAAAACCATAAGAGCAGAAGCCATGTATATATGAGTACAAGTACATAACATCCATATACATGAATAAAACATGCAGATTAATCAACATTACATAAGAATTAGAAACAAAATTCCATCAAACAATCAGATAATCAGAAGTTATTGCAAATCCAAGCGCTTACTTTCTTGGCAGATCAGAATCCTTGGTTGCATCCCCAAGGGCACGCTGAACATCCTTTATACGTAAACGTAACTCCCTTACAAAGTGAGGATTCGATCGAATGGGCCCGATGCTGAGATAAACCTTTGCACGAATTAACTGATCCTTGAGTTGCCTGACCCTAGCATCAGGAATTGTTGTGCTGCTGCTCTTTTTCTCGCTAGGAACTATATGATATTTTTCTGTATTGTTCCTGGGAGGCACCTGTTTAACTTTCTCTTCAGATTTGTTTTCCTGAAAACCAACTAATAGGTGAACTTTGGTGGCATGGTTAGAAGCAAAAGATGACAAAAGGGACTGGAGGAAAATACTGCAAATTACAAGTTAAATGATTCTCTTCAGCGAGTAGTCATGTCATTCTTTTCTCTTCACTCTCTTGGTTAACATCAAAAACATCTTCCAAACTAATCTACGGCTCCTGCAGATCTCATCAAACTACCTTTTAAAGGGGCTTAAGCTGAATTCATTCAGATCTCCCAATAGTTATGAACTATTCCGATGCAATAGAGATGGTGACTTAAAGAAATTAAATTGAGAAACCTTCCCAAATAACAATATCAAAAGTACCCATCCCAGTTATCGCTTTCTTACAAGCCTATTCTGAATATGTTAATTTGGTTGTGATGGATTGACATAATCATTTATGCAGTTTATTAAGTCAAGATTGTCATAACATTACAAGGCTAGTGCACCTATACACAGTTGTATCGCAGAATTTATTATACTTAATTTTCCCACCAAAGCATAGAAGTATGTCTCATGTCACCAATATAATATAAGATCTTCTGCCATCAAGCCACATCAGCAACTTATAGTTCATATGAATTTCTGTAAACATTAGAGCATCAAAGTGCTCCAGCAACTTCAACAAAAAAATTTTCCCACCACAAAGAACTGTCCGAAAAGCACAAACAGATCATAAGTAAGTTCAAATAGGAAAAAAGTAACAAGTCATCACCAATGAAACTATGTAAACTTCATATGATCCCACTGGTCCACATACAGAAGCAACAATTAACAATTACAGTATGATATCCCCAAACCCAAAGATAATATAACTAAAATGGGGAAAAAAGAAACTTATATCAAAAGAGATGAATAATCTTAAAAACAAATAGTTAAGATACCTCTTTTTCTGGAACAGTAATTGGAATAGTATGTTGAGATCCTGTTTCCTCCTTGTTCTCTTCCACTGACTCAGGCTTCTCTAAACTATTGTTTCCAGTCACCCCATCGGTCACTTCCTTGATCACTCCCTCCTCTGGCAAACTCCTCTCATCTACTGCAGCCGACAGAACTCTGCTCTTGTGCTCCTCAGATTTCCCCAATGGCAGTTCTGTAAATCATTGAACAAATTAACAGTCATCAGCAACCTACCACTTCTTGGAGATAAAACCATATATCTTGTGACCTTGTAAAGACCTCCATTGACAAGAGATCTCCGATCTACCAACACATCAAGATCCACAAAGTGTAAAATTCTTCCAACAGAAGGCAAATAAAGGGGAACCCGACCTTTGGCGGTTGAGTCTTTCGATCCATCCTCCGGAGTCGTCAGAATCTGATTGGAATTGTTTGAATTATCGGAGTGTACGACTCCTATTGGCTCCTTCACAGAATTCGTCAACTCCTGTAACAGAATAGGATATTTTTATAGTGTCATGATCAAGATCTTGCGAAAGAGAACCAAGTCTTCACCGGAACTTTGAGATCCAAAAGACGCACGGAGGCAGAAAACTTGGGAGAGAATTCCAGTGCTACCTGCGCAAGCGCGCGCAGTTCCCCAACGTCGGAAGTCCCAAAGCTCTGGAGAAGGAACAGTCGTCGAGTGAATTCTTCTAAGATTGTGCATCTCCAAAATTGGAATTAGAAAGGAAAAGTTAATACTTACCAGACTGGAAGCCTCATCCCCGACCTCATTGTTTGCTGTGCAAACAAGAAGAGAAAGAAGAGAAAGAAGCATGAGAATACCATCAAAACGACAAGAAATTCTCAGAAATCATCAGGCACAACCCCCATTTCCCCCTAAAAATTTCGATCCTTCCCCCCGTCCCCTCAAATTCGAGCACTCACAGCTGGGATTGGAGGATGCAGAGAGCCGATCGGTGTAAAGAACGATGGGCGAGAGGACCGTGAGGCAGAGCAAGGCCAGAACGAGTCTCCTCCTCGTCATCTTCAGCCGCCGCTCATCCTCCGCCGGGAAAGCCTCGCTCAAGACACGCCACCACCCACCCTCTTCCCTCCGCTGCCCCCAACAGCAAGGACGAGCAGGAGAGGGAGGCGCCGACGGGAACCGCTTCCGGCCTCTCGTCGAGGGCTGAAGCAGGCACGAAACGAGATGGGGAGCGCTTACGGCTTTCCTGCCCTTTTCCTTCTTTTTCTACTAAAAGGAGTATATACACCTGGCGAAGCTGATAAACACACCCCCGTCACGTACCATCTACCCCACCACGCAACTCTGTTCACCGGGAGAGAGTGCGAGAGAAGAGATGCGTAGTTAATCGATAAAAGGGAGTGTATGTATATATCACCAGTCGGATGGGACATCCCAGCCGTCCATTAGGCTCCGAAAGCCCGTTGTGATCGATCTGATGGACAACGTATATATACTTCGACGAATCAACTTGTGGATGGAGACAGTAATGTGACTGGATTAAACGATGGACTATAGTGCGTTACAATTATTTTAATGTGGCTCGTCTGTCTCCCACAGTCTTGGTTGGTCTGATTCGACCATTGATCGGAAAATAATTAAGAAAGACGAAGTTGAATTGGATCCAATTTGATTGATTTTTTATTTAATTAAACGGAAGAACCAGCCAATTTGAGTTGCCTGAAAGAGAGTATTGGAGACTTTTTTAGTCCTTTTTAAGTGTTAATAATAATCTAACAAAATATAAAAATTGCTGGAGATTTTATAATCGAGCTATCATTTTCTATGTTTAATATTATATATATATATTGTGAGAGTTATTTTTTAATTATTTTATTCATTCGATAAAAAAAAAGATCGGAGGCGGAGTGGGACACCCTACTGCTCCATTGGCGCCACGTGGTGGGCCATCAAGTGGGGTCCACCTCCATGTGCGTTGTCACTGGTCCAATTAAAATTAAATAAAATAAACACTAGAGAGAGAGAGAGAGAGAGGGGTCAATCGTCACTCTCTGGTCGAATAAATAAATATATATATATATATATATAATGGGTTTTTTTAGAAAATATTCATATTTTTTAGTATTTCTTAAAAAGTATCTTATCTTTTTTTTTTCAAATAATATCTTTGATTTAAAAATACCTAAAATATCTCTCAAAAGTTTTTTCTGCTAAAATTTCTTATATATATTTTTATTAATTTTTAATTATTATAATATGTTTATTTGTCTTATTTATTTTTAATAATATTTATAATATTTTATTAACTGATATTATATTATATCTCTTTAGTCATTATTATTCATAGACTATTATAATATTATTTTTTAAGCTTATAATTAGTTTGATTGAAATTAACAGTTTACTTAAATCATTTATAATATTTTTAAACATGTTATATATATATATATATATATATATATATATATGTTTATAGAATTCTAATTTTGAGCACACTGTAATTTACACTGCTAGTATTCAATAAAAAATAATTAAATAGTTGTTATTCAATTAAAAAAGATACTGAAAAGTTGTGGAATGAAGAATTTGGTGATTATTTTCTACTGTTCACATGGAAATTTGAATCAAAATAATTAATCCAAATCAAAGGCAATTGAAAAGCTGTAGAAGGAAGGATTTGGTGATTATTATTTTATCTACTATTTGACAAAGAAATTTTAGAAAACAAGAGCTTACTTCATTTTGGGTGGGGCCCTTTTGGAACTGGTGGACCCACCTGTTCTCCTTCCTAAGAACACAAAGTCTGGGATCTAAGTGGGCACCAACTTTGGCAATCCCAAATTGTCTCCAACTTGTAATACACGTAGCGGTTCTCCAGCAATTCGCCATGGCAAGCTTAGCTGCGAAACATCATCAACAGCTCCAGCATCACCGACACTTTTAAAGGGGTCACCTGTTCTTTCTGACTTTTCAGTCTTTCTTATCCACTTAAATCGAATTTTCGAGTTTAGTTAGAAAAACAAATGTTATTTTATTTATTATTTATTTATTTGGTAATATGCATAGTTTAAGATGAGGATGATAGAGATATAAAGGGCCATCATTTATGAGTGGTTGAGTTTTTTCTGACCTTTCAAGTCTTTCTTATCCACTTAAATCGAATTTTCAGTTTTACTTAGAAAATTAAATATTATTTTTATTTATTATTTATTTATTTGGTAATATACATAATTTAAGATGAGGACGATAGAGATATAAAGGGCCATCATTTATGAGAGTGATTAAGTGTTTTCGGACCTTTCGGTCTTTCTTATCCACTTAAATCGAATTTTCGGGTTTAGTTAGAAAAATAAATATCTAAATCAATATTTTTGTTCAAGCTTGGATATGATGAAATTGGTGGGTGGTTGTTTTTTTGTTGTAAAGGTAAGTAGTAATGACAGGATTCCATATCTAGTTACTAATTAAGCTAGCTAATATCTTCAAATTTTGTTGTCTTCAAACTGCAATTTACTGAAAATCTTTAGATTGAATCTTTATTTTTCTGTCCTCTCTACATAATTGATTACAAAAAAAAAAAGGAGAAATGAATGGTTTTGAGGCATAAACAAATGTCATGCATCAAAACAAACACATATTTCCCAGTAATCCACTCCTGAAGGAATTGTTAGTGTCAGCATGTGGTTGTCATCCTTGAACATGAACTCCTCAGAGGTTGAGTTAACTGTGCAAACTTTGGGTTTTACGCTGGAATAAGCTCCAAAAAGACCAGATCCTCTGCCTTTGATGCTCAAACGGCACAAAGATCGATCGCTCATGAAGTCCATGGCTTCGATGGCACCACCAGAGTTGTACATTTTGATCAGTCCGATCGGTGCAAATTGGATGGTATCGTCGTAGCTCTGAACAAACGGAAGAACAAGGCGTGACGCAGAAGAATTGTTGAGGCAACAGTCATTAAAATGAATAATAACTTACCTTGATTGGAGATATGGTGAAAAGTTTGCACTGCAGAACATTTAGTGTGACATCCAGTGATCCATTCTTTGGCAATATGGAGAGAGATCCTGTTGTTTTGGAAGAAAGATGAGCAAGGAAAGGTGCCTGTGTCATGTGATTCTGATAACAAACTAGAGAGACACTCAAAATCAAACTCTAATTGCTCCAAAGAAAGGAGAGAAGTGAGATTAAACTAGGTCACAGCATGAAAAACATTAACATGCTTCCTTTCCACTCAGGAACAGGAGCACTACATGGCAAGTTTTAATCACTGTCATCCATCTGCTCATTCAGCCATGTCTCTTCCTATATTAGTTTGCTACTCAATATAGTGTATGAAAGAATATATAAATTCTACTCTTTTTTTCTTTTTCTAAAGAAAATAAGAAAGCAGTGAAGTAATTCTAGTCTGAAACCTGAATAGGATAAATTTGCCATTTTGTTCTCAAACATTCAGTATCCTGCAGCTTTAATGTCCATGTACTTGGCATCTCTACTATTTGGACACTGAAATATTACAGTGGATGGCAGTGTCTTTGGTTGTTCCACATTTACTGCCATGTGATCTGTCTCTCTTAAGGGTATAGTCAGAATAAATTTGCATTTGATGAAGTAGGTAACAATTCTGTAGATGAATATGTACTATGTATGAGAGCATGAGAGAGAGCTAATGATACTTACCATCATGGTAGGAGTAAACTGCACAATCACCAGTCCAATTATCACCTGCAACCTCTTCAAGATACTCAACATCACCAGGGCTAACATGGCCAGTGAGGTATGTGACCTCAGAACTTGGAGTACTTGGAACTTTAAGGCATGGCCATGTCCCTGCACCCTGACAATTGAAGATGCCAAGGATTCCAGTACATTTGTTATGATTCCATATCTTCAGCAGGCTGTTCCTTAGAGAGAGAGAGAGAGCAAATGTTATATAAAGCACAGTACTTCCTCTTGATAGAAGGTAACAGTTCTCTGATGGAGTTTTACTGATAGAAAGGAACTACACCTTTTCCCATCCATCACTGGATCATCAAATAAACAATCTCGAGTAGGCCTCCCGGGATATTTAGCTCTGAGGATTGATCCATCGGGAAGAACAAGCTTTTTAAGAAGCTCAAAATCATGCTGATTTGGTTTGTCACTGTAAGACATAGTTTGATCATCATACCTCAAAGTTTTATAGTTTGAACAAGTTATCTCTACATGCCAAAACATGTCATATGTTTTCACCTGATGTAGACTCCACAACCTCCCAAAGCTCTTGCAGCTGCATGGAACTCTGCGGCATAATGGAGGCTCTGGAATCATTGTTATGGCATTATTCCCACATAGTCAGTTTACAAAGGGAAAGACAACAGATGCAACGACAAGAATCATAAATTATTTGCTGCATTATTGGCAATCAAGGTGTCATGAGAATAAAGAGTCAAAATCATTTCAATTTAACTGATAGAAGTAGCAAAGACTCACATAGAACATATCCCAGTCTGGGACCATAACTTCTCCAAGCCACATACTATTGAATGCAACAGCAGCAACATGAAGTGTCTGTGATAACATGTTTCTTGGCATGTAATCATCTGAGGCTCTGGTAATAGAGTTCACTTTCGAACTGGAATCACGAAATATGAGACGAAACATCACTGTGCTGTTAATGTTGAATTAAAATGAGATTAGAAGCATTGTTCTACTTGTATTCCTCGCCTGTATATTGAGTCTGTGCTCTGTGCCATGCAGCATATGATACTATTATCCTGAAAGTTCTTCGCGATAGATTTCTCGAGTGCCTCATGAAAGCGATGAGCCAAGGATACCCGGCCACCATGATTTGTTCCAATTGTTTCCAGGATATTTTGTACATCCACTTTAACTCCATCTATATTTTGTGACATGAGATAGCTGTGCAGATCATCATAGAAATCGAATGCTTTCTCAGGGTCGACCATGCCAACCCCATACTTCTCCATGCAATCCATAGTCAAGTCTCTGGAATGCGAAAGATTTCCTGGAGATTGAACAGGATAAACTAGCTTTGAATTGTACTTCTTTGTTTCTGCTGCATCTGGACTTACTCCTCCCCAGTACCCCATCAGTGCGTGCCATACATAGACATACCTAATTGGGGTTTAAAGAAGAATGTAACTTGCGATACATTGAAAGAAAAGGAGATATCGTTGAACATCTACCTTAGTCCATATGTTTGCTTTATATTTGAAACAAAATCCTTCAAAGAAGTAGCTCCATTGTTTGAGGCTCCATCTGCTGTTCTTCGGAATTTGTTGTTCTCTTTAACACTGACTAATCTAGCACCATACCTTCGTATTGGAGATAAAAATTTAGATGATAGATAAGGACTACTTGTATCAAGATGAAGAACTAATGCTGTAAAAAACATACTGAGATCCTTCAGCAGCTGGTTCACCTTCTTTCTGGAATTCATTTGAGGTGTCCTGCCAACCATCATCTATCAGTAGGAATTTTGGCGGTGTGCCTCCTTTCGATAAACTAGATCAACAGAGATCAATGAGTATATTAAGCACCACACACACACACACACACAGACATACATACATACATACATACATAATGTATCTTTATACTTCAAGAAAATTCATAACAAGATATTAAAGTTAGAGCAGATATTTTTCTTGATTGCCACTGTGCAGGAACCAGTTTCTTATTTATGCTACCAACTGATCCTGTAGACTGATGGAAACCAGCAAAGTTCTATCATACATTAAATCCACATTCTTGCAGTTGCAGCATAATCATTTTGCAATTTACAACTTCAAACAACTAGACTAATACAACAAACCAGAATTGTCAGCAGTGGCAGCTACACATATAATACTTGATAGATTCCATTGGAAAAAGCATGAAGATAGTTACCTCTTCAATCCATCTTCAATTCCTTGAGGATTAACATCAAAGTAGAAAGCATCCCAAGTGCACCAGCCAAAATAATCCAGCACTCCAGGTTTCTGATTCAACAGCCAACAAAGCAGAAGAGGTAATAAGTTTCAACATGTCTCATCCGATAAATCATTGATACATAACATAACATGTGATCCTCAACTTGCCATTTTATGCTCACGCACTGAAAAGGTCCCCTTGTGTTTCTCTAGCATTCTGTAAAGGGTAGTATATCAGAGGAGTTGATGATGATGTTCTAATCCTGCAGAAAATTTAAAGACTGTAACATTTAATAAAGATCAGATGTTCTTCATTGCATTTGGAGGAGACATACTTCATGGATTCCTTCATGAGGTCAAATGGATTGCTCCCGTGACTCACAAACACTGCTTCCAGGAACCGGGATCCTGTAGTCGCTGGATCACCTACAGGAGCAGTAACAACATCAAAGCAGTCATTAAAGGAGTGTGACGATAGCCATTAGACAATGGCTGCAAGATAACTACCACTTTCAATGCAGAACTCAAGTTCATCTGAGGAGTTCCCCTGCAAGCTGCTTCTGTAATCACCATCTAAGACAGGCAAGAAGAGTATATAGAATGCTGGATCGGCTGCGGCTTCGCGAACTCCTCCATCAACAGCCTCATATTGTCTTGCTTCAAGAAGCAGCATTTGGGTCTCAAAAGGCACATCACTGCCTGCAGTCCCCACGCGGGGAATCATCCACCAGATCTTGAACCTGAATAAGCAAAGTAGTCGGTAGTCCCTGCATCACAATACCATGAATGAAGCTACATCAAAGAGACAATTCCCTTCATCTAAAATGATAGATGAAGAATGTTCTAGTTTGGCATCATATGATGAGGCATTCAAGCACATCAAAACAGTGGCATTCCAATAAAGCAAACTGAAATAAGAACAAGACGAGCAAAATAAATCAACAAGAGTGATAAAGGTTAAAAGGATTTTTTGTTGGGGGGAAAGAAGAGTAAAATGTGTATAATCGATAAAGAAAAAGGAAAACCAAATTTTGGCATCAGATGGTTGATTTCTTGACAATCTTTAATCATCTTGAATCAAAGTATAATGTATATTGCTCATCTGAATCATTCAGATCTCCAATCATGAGAAACCAAGAAAGGCTTCGAGATTCATATGCGAATGTATACGTAACACAGAGAAAGAAAGATGCATTTTTTACCTAAGAACACCGAGTTTGAAGACGTGCCGCGAGTCCTCTCGATCGGCCACCGCGCCCAAGAACGCCGCTGCTCCATCCATCAACGGCGGCGAGACGACGACATTCTGGGGCACGCCGGTCAGCGCCTCCCTGCCATTGACCCTCAGAGCTCCGTCCTTGACGAACGGCGCAGCAGCCAAGCACATGGAGCTCCTCCAAGTCCATCCCCGCCTCCGGCACCCCCCATTTTCTCGGGGAAACAGAGGCCTGGGGCACCGGAAGGGGGAGCGCAGTCGTAGGGGAGTAGGAAAAGACGCAATCATAGCCTCCTCCTTCTTCCCTTGGGTTAGAGGGGGGAACACTTCACTTGGGCGGTTAACAACACAATCTTTAGATGGAGAGGAGGACAGAGGGAGGCGGCGACCAAGCAAATCTATGGCCAATCATATGACTTGGATAACATCCGTTGAGGACACCTCACATGGGCCGGTAGTCACACGATCATAGGATGGACTTATCTTGAGAGAAGGGAGTGACGACCAAATCCATAGGCAATCCAAGAGTTGGATATGTCGGGGACATAACTATATCTGCATGGGGGACAAAAGAATGCGTGTCTGTATAAAATCTAATCATCAGATATCATTAAAATATACTTATTGCGTTAGTACCAAATCTAATGAAAATATTCTTCCAATCGAATCTAATCCATTAAATCTTCAGACAACGTAAGTTAGTCTTCTCTCCTTCATACTATTGTTTTATATAGAATAACTTTTTATATAACTACCGAAGAAAATTTGTTCGACATACTCTTAAAAATCAGTCTAGTTATCGAGACAATCCAAACTGGGATCTTCGATGTTAAGAAAAGAATCATTTTTCAAGTTTGAAAGCATAAGAAAAAAATTTATTTTTGAAAAATAAATCGAGTCAAATCAATTTTAACACATCAATCAATCATCAAAATCAACATTAAATTGAATAAAATAGTTAGGCTTGTCCATTAGAATCCACACCAAGCCATTCAAAGTTTGGCATGGACCATAGGAAATCCTGACCAGAGTTGGAGGGTCAAACAGGGTACTTGTGACTTCTTCTTCATCAGGTGTTGACTAACACGCAGCAGCAAGAATTAGATCCCCTCTGGCGAGGACTTCGAAGGTGCACTGACACAACTGCTCTATAAATCTAAGAGAGTAGCATCATGGAGAGAGAATGAGTTGACTGATAACATGGATAGCAGATGCTCTCACAGGGTTGTCTTCCTTCTGTTCCTGCTTGCTTGCTCAGCTGCAGTTGATTCCAGAGTCATCATGCACCTTCCAAATGCTCTTGGTACTCTCTCTCTCTCTCTCTTGCTTGGTGGTAGTTCTTCCCCATTGGCAAACACTAGAAGATAACAGCAGGTGTATTGGTCTCTTCTTTTTTTGTTTTTTTGTTTTCTTTCAGTTTTTATCCTTTTTCTTTGGATTAGAATTGCTTCAAGCTCTGGGAGAGACTCAGTTCCTCATGCATCTTAGTTAGTCTCACTTAGAGAAAGTCCATATTTAGTTTACAGTTGTTCTACATGTTTGTCTACAGAAGATGGAGTTCTTCTTCCCAAAAGGCAGCTCCTGGGTGACAGAGCTTCACAGAATGTGCCACCATCTCCCAAAACTCATGGCAGCTACAATAACTTTGCTCCTGGACATGGATATTGATGGATTCTACTCTTCTCTGGCATGGAGATCATGTATTCCATTACTTTCAGATCTACTTATCATTGAAAATAATACATTGCTCATCAATTTCTACTCATTTACAAATCTATGATTCTGACTGCTTCACTCCAAGTTGGAAACAGAAAAGACTCGGGTGTCGATATTGGTAAATGAGGATGAAGTTGTTCTAGCATTCCAAGAAATCCTGAAATCAAGTGAACATTGATCACATTACAAATACAATGATAATATCAGGCAATCAGATATAATTTGATAAGCAGATTGCATTGCAAAGGATGACATGATAGTAAGATTTCAACTGTTAAGGGTGAACATTTTTGTCCTGGGAGATGACAAGAACAGGTGATGGTGGTATCATTTCCAAGGTCTCTGTTTGTGTCTTTCCATCAGCTTCTTTGTTTGTCTGTTTTGATGCATCTGAGAGAAGACCTGCAATGTGCAGCCACACCCATGGTTTTGAGTAGGCCTGTATCACTGAGGTCCATGAGATGGCATCCTCTGTTTCCAGTCCATCATCAAATGCAAGCCAAGCTGATACTATTATGCAATAATGTCATCAACATCAATCATATTATTGAGCTCCATGAGATTTCATGGACAGATAGCCACCATTATATGATCCACCCACTTATCATCATGGATAACCCAATGGAACATCAATCATTCCTCAGATTCAAGGTTTCTGAATCCTTTATACCCTTCAATCTTAGATGATTAACAATCACAATCTGCTTCAATTGATCTTCCAACCTATTACATATTGAGTCCAAGTTCTAACTTATCAAGGATAAAAAAGAACAAAGAATTCTTTTAAGAAGATGAATGATCATAGAAAAGTTGGACCTTCCTCTAATGTGCATCCCCTATGCCCACTTCCAGCCTCAGCAGGAGAGGATGAAGCTCTAAAGCACAAGCATCAACAACTCCTTTGTGAGGTTAAACAAAGAGTACAACCTATAACAACATCAACAACATGAAGAAAAGTAGATGGAAGAAGCCACAGCCGTTGACTTGTTCAAGACAATGGATGCTTCAGCTAAACGCAGAGGTCAATTGAAAAGCGAACGTTGGACGTCTCCCACATGACTCTCTCTCTCTCTGTAGCCGTATGGTTCATTCTATCCCATCAACAACTATAATTCAAATAAAATCGAGAGAGAGACAGGTTTGAGCTTTTTTCTTGGTTCAGTGCCAAAAGGTACCAAAGCCCACCTCGCATTTGGACCTCAAAGACCATTGGAATAACTACAGCAAAGAGCCAAAAAGCCACCACATTTCCCCTTCTCTCTCTCTCTCTCTCTCTCTCTCAGAGCTTGAGAGAGTGTGTAATTGTTTTGATCTTGTTTTCTGGGTTGATCCACCGACCCGAAGCTTCGATTCCATCGGAGGAGACCCACAGCCCGAGCCTGGTCCCGACGGCGGACCCCAAGCTGCAGCCTCCGATGGACGGCTGACCTCCACGAGCGATTCGTCGACGCCGTCGCCCAGCTCGGGGCCCCCGAAAGTTGGTACCTTTTTGCCTTTTGCTGCAAGTGTTCCCTGGTTCTCCATCATCAATGACCGAAAGGTGTGGGCTTTCGAATCGATTTCTCTGTCGTTTTGAATCGCTTCGAAAGTTATCTGGTTTTGTTGCGTTGTTTATTCCTCTCGCTGCCATCCCTGTCTCCCTCCTTTTGCCTTTTAGGCCGCTAGAACTTGTTCTCTGTTGTCTCTCATGAATGACCGAAACGTGCGCCTTCTCAATTGACTACGGGCTTTTCGTGATCCAAGTAGGAGTACTTTGATATCGTTGCTTATTTGTTCTTCTGATGTCCCATGCTTTCGGGTTCCTCTTTCCATTTGCCTCTCATTAGCCATCACTCAGCTCCAATGGCCACTGTAATGTGCAGTTGTTGCAATTAGTTTTTAGCTTTTGATGTACTCATTTGGCAAACAAAAGCAAACGACAGATTTAGGACTGACCAATAAAAGTTTGACTTGTTTCAAGTAATCAAAACAAGCAGATAGCAAGGAAGCAAATAAATGGTTTCATTGGATACATTTTTCTGGCTTTCTTTAGACATAACCATTGCCTAGTGGAGTCTTGATCAGTCAAAGGCTTCATGAATGACTTTGCTAAGGATAAACAAAGCAAGATCCAAATCATTTTCATGAGACATTTAAAGCTGGTGAATCTGGATGAGGCATAGCTTTCTTGGTCGTGGTTAATGAAAATAATAAAAAATAGTTTTGATATCACAACTTCACAGCATGACCAGATTCTGCCTGACTTTACACTATTTCTTGGTGTCACTGTTTAGACAATTCCATCTAACTTACCTAAAACTTGTTGAATGATCTTGAACTAATCCTCAGCAAAACTAGCAAATGGAGTCACAATTAAAATACAATTATGAAGCTGAATAATGTGTGGTGATATAGGTTGATGACACATGGAACACATGTATCAGAGTTATGAACAGTTTAATTTTCCCCCAATCGGTTGCTGCTTCCCTTGTCAAGTAATCTTTTACGTTATAGAGTCAGTCATGAACACATGAATCAAATTCTCTTTGTTTAAGCATCTTTTGCCAAAGTATTATCACTCATCTTAGTGATTTGAATTGATGTAAATTGTTGGTTTTGATGATCATTTGTCTGTGACATGTTGAATACTGTAGAAGCAACACCAAAGGCTATCATGCAAACGATGGGTGCTATAAAGGGCTGACACTTTTTCACCTGAAGAGTCATCTCCAGGTACTGTTAGACAAGTTAATGATTCTCAATTCATGAAGCTCCTCTGAGTTCTTGTTGCTGCTAGAATCAATTTGATTTTCACTGATGTACTTGGTTTTCCCTGTTAATGTTTTCAGAAATACAGATCAGGAAAGCAATCAGGCAAAGAAATGACTGAACAGTCAAAAGATGGCAGGTCCAGAAGTTCTTCCTTTGTGTTGTCTTTGCTCAACACCTTGTCTGCTCATTCAATAATCTTTCCAAAAAGGTTCCAAAGAATTTGGTAGAAGGCCTTGATGTCTTTAGGTGATCTATTTAAACCCCCGTCGTTATAACTACCTATCGGGGAAAAGAAGTTCGGAGTCTGTCTCAGTTCTATCTTCTTTCCTAATATAGTCAGATAAGTCAGATCTCGGATCTCTTTCCAAATTCCTCTTAAATTGTCCTTCTTGTCGATGGAACTTGCTATATCTTTTTTTTTCAGAAAATGTTTCTCGTCGGCTACCAATTCAGAAGGCTAGCGGAAAACAGATAGAGCAGGCAGAGTAAATACTTGAAAGAGATTCTTGCATTGACTGTCTTGGGAATCACCTTTTCATATCTAGTTGTATGAGAGAAACTAATCGAATCCAATCATCGGGATTTTACTTTTTTGACAATCAGTACAAGTGATCATACAGAAGCCTGATTGTTTTACATTTATTCGGCTACATCGCTTTTAACTCCTTGCCACTTGAATCTCAGCTTCCTGCATTTTAGAGAATAGGAGCAGCAGTGCTTTATCTCCAAAAAGTACCTACTCTTGATGTCAGTAAGTAGTATCTAACCTTCCCATCGAATAAACATGAGTCTATTTTGCTTGGACCTCTAATTCTGTGAATTTGTACAAGGCACGATGCATGAGCATGTCGGGAAACATTGGACATGGTTGGTGCTCCTGCTTTTAGGGGTCAGGAAGTGAAAGAGGCACTAAGAGCACAAATGGAAGTGCAAAGACTGCTTGAACAAGTGGAGGTAACTAAATCTTCTTTCTCTTTGATTTCATCAACATTTTTCATAGCCTAAGGTCCTAAACATTTGCCATCATTTAAGTGTTCTGCTCTGACATGATAAAATTTGACTTCATCCACGTTACCAAGTAACATCTTGTCTACATCAAGATTCCTGGTTTCGACCTACTACGCTGTGATCCATATTATCTTTTTCAGCCTCTTTGACTTTTAATCTGTAATAGACATTCACATATTTCTTACTACACTGTTTTTGTTCATCTTTCTTCTTTAGTTTTATTATCAGCCTGTCCACATACGTTCATTTCTGTATCAAGTTTAAACTTGGAGTGTCAACTGTGATTACACATAACATCCATCTTAACTTGTAGTATTTCTGTCAACTAAGATCTTCATCTTATTAGCTTCTAATGCTTATCAGATTGTACTAAAACTCTTTGTTGGGCTCCTTGATCAGGCTGAGAAGCATCTGCAGATTCTAATGGACGCGCATCAGAAGTACATCGATTCCTTGCTAGCAAAGGCATATAAGATAGCGTCAGAGCAAATCGCTTCGAATGGTTTCAGCACGACCAAACAAGAAGCTCCAGACATGGTAACCAGGGCCATTTGCTCCCCATCTCTCCTCCATCAGCTATCGATGAGTTCAGTAAACCTCCACAGCTCCAGTTGCAAGACTTCTCCCTCATCCACCACTGCCGCAACCATCGAAGGCCAGTTCTTCTATCAGAAGTTTGCTGAATTAGGAAACCAACCGTGCTGATGTATTGTCTGCAAGATGGATTCATTCTCTGTTATCAGATCTTGCAAATTTGGTGCCATCTTGTAAGATCATTGAGAAAACTCCCACTGTCCCACTCCACAATTGTTGTGTAACAGCCCTTTAATTGTTCATGTACTACCTGCTATGAAACAAAGTCGCATTGTTGTGTTCTACGAGTTACTTGGGGTTGACTACGGTTGTCTTCTGGTCCAACACACAGCAGCGGTCAATAGGTACTCTGCTTTGGCTTGAAGTTGTTAGTGGGTCGGGTTTGGATATGATACAATTTGCGGGTACTCCACCCGTCAAGCACACGGCTGCCACTAGTGAATAGCCGCAAGATCCATGTCTCAAGGGACCAGAAGATGCCACGTACCCTATTTGAGGATCGTCGGTGCAGGAGTGTTTTGCTCCATTATATTTTCGTTTTCCAAAGGCAAATAAGAACTTGTTGGCCAGTGTTATAACATTTGTTACGTGAGTAGCTATGCATTATATCTTTCTATGGAGAATTATATTTTTATTATATATATTTATATAGTAATTTATCTATCCATATATAAATCTTAGATTTATGTGGATTTTATTTTTTTATGCAATTAATTATTTTTTTCATATACATATATACATATATATATATATATTAAAGAAAATAATCAAATCAAACAAAAAAGGGTATTCATAATTACAAAATTCTGTCAATGTATTTGGAATATTATGGTAAAGTTGATTCAGAAGAATCCCATCAAAAAGGTTGACCAAAAAAAGTGAGATAGAAAAGTGTTGACTCTCTACTCTCTCACCTATCAAATATTTATTTTCTGTAGTGTAATAATATTATTACTTTATTGTTTTTGTTGTATTATTGATAGTGGGGTTTCCTCCACCGTACAAGTGTAGGGCAGGGGATGGCCACTCGAGACGAGGGATGCAACACGAATTAGTAACCGGCTACTTTAACCAGCGTGCTTCTCACGCGACCCCACCCCGCCTTTAAATGCAGAGGAAAGAAAAGGATGCGGTTGCCTTTACGTGTATTCGAGCCATCGGATCCGTCCATCCACCATCCAACGGACAATATTTACCCATTTCCATCATAGGAAACGCGCCGGCACAATCCAAATCCCGCCCTATAAATACGCCTCGGGAGCGGAAACCCGCCGAGCGAGAGCGCGAACGAGTCGATCGATCGAAGTCCATTTCTTCGACCTCGGACGGTATGATTCTGGCGATGGTGGTTCTTTTAGTTCTTGGTTTCTATGTTTGATTGGTACAGTTTCGATCGCTGACTCAGTGGATTTGCTGACCTATCCATCTTCGTTTTCTTTGAGGAGATGAGAGATTGCTGATCTATCTGTTCATCATCTTAATTTTAACTTCTCGATATTTTGGTGGATTTTATCGAAAAAGATTGGATTTTGGGCAAGGTAATAGCTTCTGCCATGACATTTGAAGGTGTTATTAGGACTCTGGAGGGAGGGGCGCCCGAGTCTCGATGTTACTTCTAGTGTTTGATTTACCGGTGCATTACATCAAATTTTTGCTTTTGCATCTCATGGGATCACTTCAAGTCTCGATTGTTCTTCGATTGTTTCAGAGACCTCGACAAGATTTGTGATTCCGATTGCTATTGATGGCCTCGAGGCGGATTTTGAAGGAGTTGAAGGACTTGCAGAAGGATCCTCCCACATCGTGCAGCGCAGGTGATGCTTACTTCCTAGTATTACCTGTTTGAATGGTTGCTTACATATCTTTATGCCGATTTAAACCAATTATTATGACGGAGATTATCCTCATATTAAACTAAATCTCTGCTCTTGAAAGTGTTGGTTTGGTGCACCCAAAATTTTGAGTAACAGGGTAATAGATGACTTGAGTCTTTATGATTCGTTTATTCAAGGAGCCTAGCTTCTTTAAGAAAATTGTTTAGAGAACTGTCTGCTTAATTTAAAAGACATCAAATGGTCCCTCACAAGCATTGGAACCAATGCTTTTTGAAATGTGTAAGCAATAAAAAAGAGGGAGTCTAAACTTGGGACTACAGCTTATAGATAGAGGGATTTCTGTGATATAGTTTTTGAAATTGTTGCAATTATAATATTATAGACTCATTATTTTTAGAAGGTTTCTTCCTATTACACAAGTGAATTATCAAATGTAACATTTGATTGTGTATGAACATTTTCATTAATGAAATAGATGGTAGGAAATCTGGTTCTCAAAGAAAGGGACATATGAAAAAAAATAATGGATTTTAATGAAGGATAAATATTAATATAATTGCTACATGGTGGTCTTAATAAATTGCTTCTGCAATCACATTATGTTGCTTGTTTCTTTGATTCTATAGGCCCTGTGGCTGAAGATATGTTCCACTGGCAAGCAACTATTATGGGACCTAGCGATAGCCCTTTTGCTGGAGGTGTATTTCTGGTGAATATACACTTTCCACCAGATTATCCTTTCAAGCCACCCAAGGTAAATTGTTCATATTTTAGACTATTGTTATTGACTTGGTGCACATCTATTAATGATTTGTGCTTTAAAATATATATCTGCTCTATCCTTTCTTGTGATCAGTTGCAATTTACTTCAATTTCTTCTTTGAAATTTTTGTTTGCTACCAGAGCTGCTTATAAATTTTATTTCAGAATCATGTTTGTTTCTTTTTTTTCCGATAAATTTTAAAGGTTTAATAGCTTACTCAATCAGATGATTGAAGAATTCTTTCAAGTTAAAATGAAACTATGGCATTTAGAATCGATCATTATCCGTGTCAGCAAAGTTATATATTTCCCTATGTTTTTGTATATGAACAAATTTAATAAGACCATTTGTTTGACAACACTAATAAATATGACATTTTTTTGACAAATAAAAGAATACAATCAAAATCTATCTATAGAGTTTAGTGTCAGTTTCTGACACGTAATTATACTTTATTGTTAACTGAGAAACTTATGGCAATCTTTAAAAGCTTAAGTCCAGAGCACCAATAAGCTGGCCTTTTAACAATATACGTAAGATATTCCCATGTATACATCTAGAGTCACAAACTTGTAAAAGGAAGCTCCTATCTTGCACATCATGTCATATATGGCTAATACCTTTTCGTTTGTACATGAGAACAAGGTCTGCAGTACCGAACTATACCGCCCGATACGGGCGGTACGTACCAGTCCGACAGGTTGTCGGTACGCGGTCCGCCTGTTACCGGTCCGAGTGCACTGTAGCACTGTAGCAGTGCTACAGTTCTCGACACACCTGAGTGTACCGTTCGGTACACCTGGGTGTACCGCTCGGTATACCGTACCATACCGGTACCGAGCCCAGATCGAAATACCGGTACGGTACGGTATTACGAATCTTGCATGAGAATATGTTGCAATTGGAGCTCATGACTAGGGTTAGCTGTAATGAGTGAGCAAAATAGCAATCTTTGTTTTGAGATAACTAGCATCGTTACATCTTTAGAGTCGGCTAAATCACCAAGTGAGCATAAACCAACATCTGTGTGTAGGTCTTAAGCTTATCTCATTATTAATTTGATATCTTCACATACTTAATTGAAGGATACTTATAGTTTTTTTATGGATAAATGTAATGTGTTTTTCATGTCAGCTTTTGAGTCCTACTTTCTAGCTACTCAACTGTGGCCTAACAAAAACTTGGATCTAGGTGTATTAAATGTGAGCCCAAAATCGTGGGCATCATAGAGTCATGGCCACACAGCTTATTAACTTTATCTAGCACATTATTATGCATATCAAATTAATTGCACTGCTTTCCATTTTGTTGCCACGCCCATTGCTCCCATGTCGTAGAATAATTTATGCAACATTATGTCCTCTTCAGGTGTCCTTCTGCACCAAGGTTTTCCATCCAAATATTAATAGCAATGGGAGTATATGCCTTGACATTCTAAAGGATCAGTGGAGCCCTGCCCTGACTATATCAAAGGTACTTTAGATCTGTTTCTAGACCCTTGATTCTTTCTCATGTGTGGAACAGCCTCAATTAACTAGGTGTATCTATTAGTTCACTATTGGCTTAAATCTATTTTGATACTACGAAGGGTTTGAGAAACTGCAGCTCATGATCCAAATTGTTCTTGTTCTCCATGTATGATTTACCATTTAACAACTATAAACTCCTAGCTAGTTTGAGAGCTAACTTTGGATGACTGGACCAGTTGTTATAGGCTTGTGGAATCTGGATGGCTGGACATTGTTGGAGCTACACTAGGATCTGTGGCAACAGAGATGTCCCAATGTTGCTTAGACATAGTTGTCTTGGTCAATGAATCTTTCCTTGCGGCTTTTAGATCTTAACATATGATGTATTTGTCTACTTCTAGGTGTTGCTGTCCATTTGTTCCCTTCTGACAGATCCAAATCCAGATGATCCATTAGTGCCTGAAATTGCTCACATGTACAAGACTGACAGAGCAAAGTATGAGATGACTGCCCAGGCCTGGACGCAGAAGCATGCCATGGGATGAGTGCAATTTGGTGCCTGGTATGTCAGCAAACTATGTGATGTCTGCGAAGAATGTATTCTCTTGGTGTGTCTCAACATAGTAGATTTCTATCTCCACCTTTACTGGATTAAGTTTGCAGTACTGTTGTTAAATTTGGTCTCAGTGTTGAAGCATTCCTTGATACTTACAAATTGCAGAATGCTTTTAGTTGATATAACTTCAAAATAGGTTTTCTTTTCCTAAAATTAAAAAAATTTCTTCAGTGAAGTATTTTTGTTGGACTTGGGTTGAGTCAGGTTGATCCATTCTTGTTGCAGTCTCTAGCAACTATTTATTATTCTGCCTGAATAATTTGATGATTCATTTAATTGAAGAGATGGTTTATCTGAGAGAGAATCTCCCCTGACCGTAGATTATATGTTAGAACAAGTTAACAAACTCTTGATAGAACAAGAGTTTAACAAACTCTTGAACCTGAAATTTTAACCTCCCTATGATCCAAAAACTGTTAGAAATAAGCAATGTTCTGCAGCTGTAAAAACTCCATATATTCTTGAGGACAGATGAAATCTTCCCAAGCTTATGAGCAGGCTTGACACCAGTTTTGAGTTAAAAGAAAAATATCATTGAGCATGATACATTATGTTTGATACAATTCTGAAAACAAATCAATGGCACCTTGTTTCAGTTGGCTTCATGATTTTTCCCTCCATAGCATTTATCAATATCAATCTGAATCTAGTTTCCTGTAGTTTCTAGCTTAGCTCAAAGTTAAATCTTAGCCAACAAGGGGACCAAGTTTCTTCTTCCCTAGATCCATGAATCGTGTGCTCTCTTCAGAAATCAGACTAACAACTGAAGCACCAGAAGACACAAGACCTTATTCTGAAACTGTTCATCCATGATTCGAAAATGTTTCCATACAAGAAAAGGCCACTCTTTTTGTTTGCTTGATGTACAAAAGTTGAGATACTAGATCTAGCCTCATAATGAATGGATGTCACTGTCTTCACTGGAAACTCTCTCCTTTCTGACGGTTGTTCTTATTGACACCGTGGCATCTCAATGAACTCAAAGAATGAAAGAATAACATATGGTTTTCCTGACAGTTGGAATGCTTAAGAGACCTGAAGTACGGTACTTGAGTATACATTGTGCTGCTTTACTTGAATAAGTTGGGTTCTCAAGCTGCATTCCTTCACCTGAAAACAACAGTATTAAAAAGATTAAACTTCTTTTTGCCAGGTTCCACAACTACTAAGAGTTGCCTCATAAAATGGATGTAAGCACCATCTTTGGTGAAACTAGGCTAACCTGCAACCTATGTGCCTCCGATAAAAGATTTCCACATTCCTCAACTAGAGTTTTCTGAGTACTGATTACACTTGCGAGATCTGAAGCTACATTATCAATATCTGCTGTCTGTTGTAAGAGTAATCCATTATAAGAGTCTAGCAATGTAAAGATAAACATGGTAGAACATCAAAGACAAAGAAGGACTACAAGCTGCAACTTAGCAAAGTTAAATCTTTACTACAGTCTAAAAGAAGATTAGGTGAGTTGGTGACATGATTTATCAAATCTTGGTAAATAGTCTTTCATAAGTAAATAGTCTTTCACATAAGACATACTTATGCAGTTCAAAAGAACTTAGCTAACCTTTAAAAAAAGAGTCCCCAGCACTTGATAGAACTTTATACTTTTCTTTCACAGTTACAAGTTTGGCATTCACAAGTAATCACCTAGGTGGAAGGCTCATGTACCAAAGACACAAGGGGAGAGAGGAGAGAAGAGAGAGAGAGAGACAGAGACTGTTCATCAGAAGTTAGTCATTGGTTTAGGTGTCTAATTCTTGATAAAATTTCTTGATATATTGGTAACATAATTTACAAATACTTGAAAGTTCATTTGAAGTAATCATTCAGTAAACTAAATGCCTAATTCATCACATAAGACATGCTCATGCAGTTCAAAAAATTTTAGTCAGCCTTCGGAAAAGAGTCAACCCTCTCAGTACTTAAACAGAACTTTATATTTCTCTTGCACATCACAAGTTTGGCATTTAGGAGCATCGACTTGGTTACAGAATCATGTATCAAACAACCTTATAAAAAAAAAATTAATGAAAAACAGAAATATTGCGTATGTGAGTGATATGATAAACATTGGTTTATGGAAGAACAAGCCTGCAGAACTAAGGAGAACATATGGCAGGTAGATTAGTAACGAAGATTCTCAAATTCTTTTTAGAAGAAGTTTGAAATCATGCATGCAGTTATATATCCAACAAATTTTACCTTTGGTAGAAAATTTTCCACACATGGAGAAAGTGATTCCAGCATTAGTAATGCATAGTCTAGAACTTCTTTGAGTTCTCTATTATCAACCTGAAAAAAAGATCAAATATAATTTAAAATCAACCAAAAAGAGAAAAAAAAAGGGAGTAAAATGTTATGATTCATAGAGAAATTAACCCAAAGATGTTGTACCTTCACATTCCCATTAATTGGGAGTCTAAGTGAAGCATCCTGAAGAGCCTTTGTTGCTCCTGAAAGAGAACTTGAATATTCGTCTTCAAGAACTGTCCACTCATCCAAATGCAGCATCTAGGAGCAGAGGACCATGATTCTATTAGTATATGATCACGAACAAGATGTTATATGTTTTTGCATTTATCATGGAAATGGATTTATAAATCATACAAGTCAGCCTTGCAAGCATCCCTCAAAGGATAAAAAAGAAAAGAAGAGAAAAAAGGTCCTCCTAGTAATGCTCCTACATGAGGATTGAGGCCACACATAAAAAGAGTCGATCATTGTCATCATGCTGCAAGCACACTTGGTTCATCACCTGTTGTTGGATTTGCCAAAATTACTTCACTAGATGCTTAAATTTTGCAATTTTCTTATCCTGCTAGTTTAGTTTACTCCGGAATACTGCTGTTTCTGATGAAATCAGAGTAGTGAACCTGGGAAATCTGATGCATGAGTAGCAACAATATCATTATTGTCACACGATGATTGACCTATTAACCTGTCTAAATCACTAGTTCAAAAATATTTAAACCCAAATTAATGATCGTAGGCTAAATCACTAGTTCTATCACTTTTGATGTGCGATTAAATAGGGTAATGTGTCTTTTAACTTCATCCTTACCTACTCGAGTCTTTTGAGTAGGTAGTCATCCTTACCTACTTGAGTCATTCGCTGTATGCCCGTCGGCTTTGATAGTATCAACCTATTAACATGTCTAAATCACTAGTTCAAAAATGTTTAAACCTAAATTTATGACCGTAGACCTATCTTCTATCACTTTTGATGCACGATTAAACCAGGGTAACATGCCTTTTAACTTCATCCATGGGTAGTCGTCATCCTTACCTACTTGAGTCATTCGTTGTATGCTCGTCGGCTTTGATAATATCAACCTATTAACATGTCTAAATCACTAGTTCAAAAATGTTTAAACCTAAATTAATGACCGTAGACCCATCTTCTTTTGATGCATAATTAAACCAGGGTAACATGCCTTTTAACTTCATCCATGGGTAGTCATCATCCTTACCTACTTGAGTCATTCGCTGTATGCCTGTCAGCTTTGATAGTATCGACCTAGTCTGATGGGATAACTAATCTATTCATTTGTTGAGCCTATACTACTGGTCCAAAACTCGTCTAAAACAATGACGGTTAACATATCTTTTTACCATTTTTGATATCGGACTAAATGGGGTGTTAAAATTGTAGCTGGATTGAAATCCTAACCCTGGTTCAAAAACTTTGCCTATTGCAAGCATTGAAACCTTCTGAATCAACAAACACCCTTTGCGTGGATCAGAGCAGAGTGATCCAATGCAGATGAGGAGAGAATTGAAATCCACACACATAAGAAGAACAGGCCTTACCTGACAGCGGATGATGGACGATAGACTTTCTCTTCTCTTGAGTTGTTCGAGTTGGATCTTCTTCTCAGTAACGGAGCTTTGGAGCTCTGCGATCGTCGCCGAAAGCCCGTGCAGTGATCTCTGAAAACAATACAATCTGTTCAGTATTTGTGTGATGATCGATGAGAAATCAGCTCAAATTGTTGATGGAGCCTCAACGTTCACCAACCTCGGCAGCAATTCTCCGAGCTTCCATTGCTGCTCGTGCTTTGGCGTTAATGAACCTCCACTGCACGTAATGGTTGTCGAGTAGCTTAAGCACATGGACTTCCTCCTTCCGGCTCGACTCCTTCTTCCCCTTCTTCACCTCCGTGCTGGATTTAGCAGTCGGAGGTTGCGGCGGCTTTGACGAGAAAAGGGGCCTATTGACGGACTTGCTCAAATTGAGCGGATGCTGCTGCTGACGGCAGGACATGGCCGGGGTTAGGGATCGGAGGCAGAACGAGCTGGTCGACGCCCTACAAGCAGAGTCTTCGGCGCCGGTTTGTCGGCTGGAACACGCTTCCGTGGCGCGTCTGGCCGACAGGAGGTCGGCCTCCGGCATGGAGGACCGGACCTCGGCCACCGGCCTCGATCTGCAAGACGCAGGGGGG
Source organism: Musa acuminata AAA Group (assembly GCF_036884655.1). NCBI lineage: Eukaryota > Viridiplantae > Streptophyta > Magnoliopsida > Zingiberales > Musaceae > Musa > Musa acuminata. Next base: position 56,285 of record NW_027021289.1, on the reverse strand, counting down.
AGGAGGGGCGGGCTGTCACAGAGGCCGCCCTGGCTGCTAACGCTGCAAGTCTCTGAATCCGAGAAAGAATTCTCCGACAAGGTCTCCTCGAGCCGATTATCGCCGCTTCCATGACCGTAGCTGTTGCCCTCGAACGGAAACGGGCTCACCCGGGCCGGCGTGGGAGGGCGGGGGTTCCTTCTCCCGACGCTGGTGCCATCCGCGACAAGGTGGGGCGGCATCGGGGTTCCCGGCCTCGGCCTCCGCTTCGTATCACCCGGCCGCGGTGGCTGCTCCGCTGCACCGGTAGCGGCATTGTTGTCCGCGAACAACCGGACGACGGCCTTCTTCTTGAGGGTGCTGGGAGGCTTGGTGGAGACGGGGAGGGGCGTCTCCACGCTGCGCCGGGTGGATGTCAGGGGCTGGTTCTCGTCGGCCTCCAGGGGTTCGTGATGCTTGTGCGGCTTCTTGGGGAGGAGCGGGAGGAGGGAGACGGCGGGGCAAACATTCCTCGGAGACGCAGCGAAGTGTTGGGTTTCGGAAGACGAACAGGAGGAGGAAGGGGAGGGGGACAGGTAGCGAGAGGTGACCTCCCTAGCACGGGGCCGGCGGGGCCTCCTGTCGGTGGCCGGAGGGGTGGGGATCGGGGGCTGTGCAGCCGACGCCAGTGGAGGGGGAAGAGGAGGAAGTGAAGAGGATTCCACCATCATTTTGGCTTAGGGAAAGAAAGAACAAGAAGACGAACAACAACCAAGAAGAAGAAGAGGCGATTTAAGTAGCCGTTGGAAGAGACGACGACGTCGATGATACCGCAACGGCTAGTTTCCCGTGCACGGGGGTTTAAAAAAAGGCTCCGGGATATATATTTATATATATATACATATATATATATACGTATATGTATATATATACATATATACATATATATATATATGTATATATACATACACATACATATATATACATACACATATATATATATATAAGGAATTCTTGAAAAATATTATATTTTTAAGAAATTTTTAATTATCCCTTGTCATGCGAAAAAATCAATTTAGAGCCTTGTAGGTAGAGGAGATGGATCGAACGAGATCGCCATCATCACAAGTGATGATAGAGATGACATGAGGTGTAAGACAAAGACGAAAATAGATTGATGAGCGTTAAGAGTAAAATAATCATTTATGAAAACAAAAATACTCTACGAAAAGTTTTGAAAGTTTAGACGCGCTCTAGGAAAATTTCTTTTATATATATATATATATATATATATATATATATATATATATATATATATATATATATATATATATAAAGCTAATTCCATGTATGCATGAATTCTGTTAATTAAGCATAGTCTTCACCAGAAATGAAGTAATACAAGGCATGCTTATTTAATTACAATGACAAATATTATGTTCGGAAAGTAAACAGGACACAGTTTATAAGTATAGAGCTGATTCCTCGGTCAAGTAGATCAACTTATCACAACCTAACAACGACTGCATCAATTGAGAAGGAGAAGAGGTGCAAATGTAGTCATGGTGAAGCTGGAGCTTGTTCAGTGGCAGACATTTGGGAGGCTGCCTCCTCCTTGACGTAGTTCACTGGAGCTGCAGGCCTGTTGCTGTCTCGCTTTCCATCCCTGCTCATAGATCGAACACCGTTAGCACTGCCTTGATTTGCATTGAGGGATAGCCGCCGGCTTGGGGTCCCATTTGATGTACTGCCATTTGGGCGAGGCCCCACCACCTTCTTCGGACCAAGCGGCCTGGCTGGGCTTGGCCTTGAACCGAACAAAGCTTCTTGTTCGGTGGCAAGTTGCTCATGGATGCGCTTTTGATCCTGTTTATGAGCACAAAGCAAGGAAATATAAGCCTCATGACCTGTGACTGGCCATGAATTAGGGTTAGTAGACCATCATGAACATTGAACAAGCTGAAAATTACCCTTTGCTTTCGTTTCTCCCCCTCTCTTTCCTGCCTTAGCATGGTGTATTCGTCTAGCATCGCAAGAAGTGGAACACCATCGTAGGTGAATGACATGCCACGATCCTCCTCCCATGTACGAGTTTTGGCAACCAGCATATCAACAAGAGCTGAAAAAACAAATGGTGTCAAGTCATTAAAACATTTTGAAATGATTTTCCAGCCATTACAGACTTAACTGTAGATCAATTTCTAATCATAAAAATCAGCTGCAGAATCAATCTACTAAAGAGGAACATTGATTGGCACTCATGTTTTCTGTTACTTGTCCCAACCAGGATCTTTTAGCTATCAAGGAGCTAGTAAAATGCACAGTCTCAATCTGATTCTGATGATATTGGAAATAAAAATGCACCAGAATGATCCTTTAAGAAAAGTAATACAGATGATGAGAAGCCAGCATTCCTCAGTTATGGAGAAAATTACCTTGTTTTCTAGGATTAGGAATACAGGAAAGCAAAGGATTTCACATCTTTGGCAGTTTGAATAATCACCTTAGCTGAAAGCTTGGTCATATATTTGGCAATTGCAATGTTCACTTGCCAATGACTCCATCCGATAATTGCAGTTGTTAACACATTACCAATCTTTTGAGGCAAGCTATCAATATGTTAAAATATGATAGCAACATACTAAAATATCAATCATTAATGCACGTGCAGGCACTAAAATATATTTGCTATAAACCCTTGCATCTATATATTTTTTCCCATCTGATAGAGCATTTATCATACTGCTCCAGTGTTAAGTGTACCTTTAATAGGATAAGGAACCTGGAAATGAAAATATCCATTGCTTGTCTATATGCAAAAGCAGCCACCTACTTATCCTCTACAAGTGCATTGAAAACAATTCTTGCCAGAAGGCATAAATTTCTTTCAGAAATTTGATCATAATAAGAGATACAAAATTGATAGACCTCAACAAGGTTTTACAAAGATACCTGGAATCTTGTTAACCAATACACGAGCTTTTTCAGCACGCTTCAGATTTAAATGTGCACCTCTACTCGAGTTATATCTGTTATCATCCTGAAAAACGAAATCATACATCACACAAGTCAGATTTGGTTGGAATTTTATCATGGGTCAAGAGAATTGCTTGGACCACAGAAAGGAACTATTCCATTGTAGATTCCCTTCTTTATTCTAATAATTTCTCAAGTTCAATTATGCACAAAGAGACTACATGGACAAGCTAAATGTCACATGTCATGTTCTAGTAGCAATTATATAACACTTCAAGCTGGTCTTTGTAAGAAACTTCTTCAACTTTTAGGTTGTCATAGCATGCTAAAAGAAACTTGATATGAAAGAACATATACCCAGAAGCAACTACAAGTTACAAACAGAAAAATGATTAGCATAAAGCAACATCAACAAATGTGTGTGCATCAACATAAGACACAGTGTAGAGAGACAATTGCTCTTGTTGGAATTAAATCTTACCTTCCATCAACAGAAGATTTTTATCACAAAGTCAGGAAATTTGAAAAGATGTATAACAGAATACTGTTGGACTTGGAGATCAAGGTGGCCACCGAGCAGAATAATAAATTAGTAATGCATAAAAAATTGCAAGTGTAAGAATATGTAAACATGATAGCAAGTTACTGTTGGTACCCGATTATAGTCTTCAAGCCAGCTTTCTTCTTCGCATGCTGACATCCATTTTTCAACCTTTTCCAAAATTTCTTTCCTGCTCATTGCTTCCTCTTTAGCTTTCAATATCTGGTTATCCATTTCTGCTAGTAAGTCTGAAGGTTCAACATTTCCAGAGTCAATTAGAGCCAATATTTTATCTCTTGCAGCTGCAGAATCGATGTCTACATGAGCATGAGTGTAAATGTCTTCAAGTTCAGTTTGTTTCTTGAAAGCTATTTCCTTCATCTTGCTTGCCTTTAGCTGATCTAACCTTTCAACTTCCACTTCAGCCTTGACATAGAAAGAGAGAATATGTGCAACAACAGAAGAAAAATGAAAAAAAAAAAAAGAACTTTAGCATCAACTCAATTGTAAGATACAAAAAAGTTGAGCATCATTAAGAATTCTCTTCTAACTAACCTGCTCAATCAGGTCAAGGGCGAGAGCTCCAGGAACAGTGACCTCATCCACTGTAGCAGACATATTACTGGTTACATGACTAAACAGACTCTGCTCTTCCATTGGTGTATCCATCAGATTCCAAAGATCAGTAAGCTGAGCAGCTAACTCTTGAAGCTGAAAAGGGAATAAAAGCAAAACTCAAAACTAGCTCATGCATTTTCTAATTGACATAAAATGTGAAGCCAAACATCAGAAGAAAAGAGATGATAACAATAGAACGGAAAATATTATTACCTATTAACATGTTTATTCCTGCCTCATCATCTAAACACAATAATGAAATTATGTTTTATCTGATCAACAGCACATAGTTTACACATTATTATTCGTTATATTCTCTCCATATAATCACATGTTCTGTGACAGAAACTCAATTCAATAGAGATGACTTGACAAATAAACCACAAGCTGAATTACAAGGCAAGATAAATTTAGGCAAGAGAGGAGACTGCCACATATCAAAAAGGGAAGAACATGGACAACTCTACTTTATTAGTAACACTTCTAAGGTCATTTAAAGATGAAAAAGTGATACGTTTTAAAAATTCCAGATATATTTTAAGCTCACTTTTGCTTACACATGCATACTATTGCATCCTTTTCATGGTAATCCCAAGCCTCAAGAGTAAGGTTGCACTAGGTAACTCGACCAGCATAATAATTGGGAATATCAAATAAGGATGTGGATTTTTGCAGATGTTAGCAACTTAAAACAAATTTGATGGCCCTGGATTTGACTAGTGATATTGCTCTTGAAAGAGCTAAATCTCAGAAATATACAGCTGATACCAAATAGTTATAACTATGCTTGTTCTTGTTGAAGTAGCAAATGTGAGGATGTAGAACAAGGAGCTGAATTTCTGGACCATCAAATGGAAGCCTGTGGAAGAAATTTCCATGGCTTAATGCCCAGCAAGAAATTAAAGTCCGAATAAATTTGGTACGGCCAATGAAAGAAGGACTTTGATCAAGAATATAGAGAAAAGAATGCTCCTCATGTGAACTAGAACAGGAAAAAGCTGTATCTTGCAGAAAGGAATGTGGGTAATTGGAAACAACAAGTTAACACAAAATTAGTTGCTAAATCATAATCATGGTGCACCACGAAGTATAATCTAATCTCACTTTCTTTTAGGATATGCTCCATGTAGAATTGACATGTGAAATCATGGAGATCTACTCCGATAAATGAACCTCATTCCTGATGTTAACAAATACAAAATTAACATGTCTGATACAGAAAAGAATGTCAAAGATTATGATCCGGGATGTTTAACAAATACAAAATTAACATGTCCGATACAGAAAAGAATGTCAAAGATTATGATCCGGGATTTCAGTTGCTATTTAGAGTCAGCATGCAACAAAACCAGCAGTTAATTCCAATATCATTTTTCTAATACAAGACAATACCCATTTGATCAAACTATAGACATCAATATAACAAGCCAGAATCATTAACGACATTACATCTAAAACGGATGAATGCTCGATTGTCATAACATGCCGCCAATACATGTGGAAGTTTAGAATTTCAAATAGTGGTAGACCCCAAGCACAATCAGGAGATTGAAAAGTTTGAAAGGAATGCTGTCCAAACACCAAAACTAGGATTGAATCCAGTGAAGTGTACAGTTATGTTGTTTATCCATTAGCATAAAGCTGAAAAGAACTACTGAAGAGCCAATATGATGCTGCATTGTAGAAATTACCTTTTTTAGTCGCATTTTTTTATCTTCTTTAAGCACCATGACCATCCCAGAAAGCTTGGATAAGGTATCATTACTGATGCTCTTTGATTGTACACTAACAGAGTCATTTAAGCTAGGATGAACTTCAGTTATCGTACTGAAGAAATCCAACCCCAGAACAGCACACAGATCATGAACTGTGCTAACAAAATCAAGGATCTTGTGCAGCCTATCACTCTGCAGAATTATACATGCAAATGTTACCACAGGAATCATCCTTTCAAGATAAACTCAGCAACATCACTATGACAAGGAACCTTTTCTTTCTGAAGTTCTTGCAGTTGTTGCTGATATTCATCCAGCTTTTTCAGTGACAAATCCTCCTCATCAACTGTTGGTGTCCTCATTTGCTCACCAATTATTGAAGTTCCAGCAATTTCTCCACGGATCTTCTCAATTTGCAGTTGCACATCAGCAAATTCTCTTATCCTATCCTCTTTCTGCTTGCACAGTTGCTCCAGAAGTGGTGCTATAGCTGCTAGTTGCTCCTTGATTGTGCCAGAGGATTTATCAGGCTGAAACATATGAATTAGCAACTGTTATTAATTAAAAATCCAATTTTTGATGATGGAAACAGAAACCAAAAATAGGTGGTTTTGCAGTTATGGTTCAAATCCTGTACTTGTTAAATAAGAACTATTCTGGTCTGACAAATATGCTGTATCTGTGTACTATGAATTTCAGGCAGTAACTACACAACCACTTCTCAGGACAAAGTTTTACATTGGAAGGCAACTTATTGCAATATTATGTTACTTATAAGCACTGATGGACTCTGGAAAAAAATCTTAGAAAAAGGAAAGTTCCAGCTCTCGAAGGATACTTACGTGTTCACAGGTATGCCAAACCTAATTAGTATGGAACTAGTTGGCATAAAATAGATGCAAGTTTTCTGATGATTAAAGTCGACGAAAGATATCAAAAAGAAAAGATGAAGGGTATTAATGGCCATTAAATTTGACACCTTGTTTTGATCTCAAAATAAATTTATTGTTCCCGACGACATAAACAACATTATTTGATGGTTTCTATCAGTTGAAATAATATGTCACTATAAACAAGGGCTCTTCAGGCATGGAAATAACCATATGTCAGAGAGTCCACCTTATTTCTATCAGTTGAACCCTACTCCTGCTCCAAGAGTTGATACAGATCAATACTTAATTATATCCTAAGGTCTTGGAGGCTGAGATAATGGTATTGTATGATAAATAAAAGAACCAGTGCCATATTCAGAGAGTTTCTTTTTATCTAAATATAATATTCTAAAGCAGACTTCAAAAGCATGCATGTAGGTTACAGCGTAACCACTTTCCTGTCTCTCATCATAAAGAATTAATCTAAGAATGTGTTGCCAATGCACAAGGTAATGTCCCATCATGAAGAATTTATGCATTGTAAATATGATGCAAGTCATAAAAAGGTCACTTTTTTTATCCAGGTAGATTTCTTGGCCACTGGATTCTGAGGAACATAAATGTAACTCACGATGCCATCAAAAGACTTTTCTCCAAGAGCAGAAAGCAGTCTGAGAAGCTCAGCTTTCGAATCAGCCAAGGACTGCAGAAGAAGGACCCTTGTCTTTGAAGCCTGCTCAACTTTCCTCTTATATACCTCTAAGCACTCTTGCTCTAGCTGAAGCAACATCCTATCGCGTTCTTCATCACTTTCACCAACCTCGTCCCATATTAGCTGAAATACAGGGACAGTCATTTGATCAGCTTCATGTTGCTGATTGCAAGTAAGAAAAATCTGCAAGAAATTGAATAACCTGCAACTGCTGCAGCAAAGATCCGCATGTTGTTTCACCTAATAATGGATTCTGAGTATCTGAAACCGCCATTTACAGCTCAAGGGAACCTGCACAATGGAAGACTCCATACACATACTATCTCCACTGTACTGGACTAGAAAGGTCAAATCGAATCATGCCAGATCGTTATACCTTATAGAACAGTAAGAAAGCTTACTCCTGCTGACTGATGAAACATGTAACAAGCGAGTCCTTGTCACAAAGTATGAATTTTAGACCGCTCCAACTAGCTGAGATTGCTGTAGCGATAAAGAAACAAAAGAGTTGGGTTTTTGTCTAGCAAGATGGAGTAAAGAAACATGTGGTGCAATTGGCACACTAAGAATTAATTTAAAAGAACTCCCGACAGGATTAAAGCACAAAATACTGAAAGTTTCTTAAGGCACCTGAGGGCCAACTACACCTAGCTAAACAACCTCAACAGTGAACTGCTCCAGCCTCAAGTCCACAATTATTCCCAGATCAAACTAAAAATTCACCACATTTAAGGAAGCAGCTGAGTCTACTCCAAAACAGTAGAGAGCAAAAAGCAAATAAAGAACTCCAAAAAGAATGTAACTAACCATGTCACACAAGTTATATGTTGCCAACTGTATGTCCTTATGTTAAGATAGCGACTGGTTGACGTAAAGAAGTAACATTTTTAGATCAAACTAAAATTACACCATAGAACTAGCTAAGCCTACTCAAAGATTGTAGAGTAAAAAGAAAATGAAGAACTCCAAAAAGAATGCAACGATCACCATCTCCCCCAACCACATCACACAGGCCGAATCCTGCCAACCGTAAGTCTTTATCTTCAGAGAGTCACTGGTTAAAATAGGAAGTAACATGTTCTCCAGCCATGATGTTACGATATGGTGTAATCGAGACAACTGTCCAGTAAAAGTAGAGTGGGAAGTTGAAAGCCGGACCGCAGATCCACGAAAAGGGCATGGAGTCGACAGTACCCAGCGAAACTACGACGGAGAGAATCGAGAGAGAAGCAGCCTTTGGAAACTGAACTAACTCCAATCGACGGAATCGGAAGCAGGAATGACCATCTCCGAGCAATGCATCGAAGAAAAAGACCCTTCGTTTAGCGAACCACGCGCCAATTGCTAAAAGGCCACTTCGAATGGAGCCGAAAGGTACCCAACAAACCGATCCCCTGAGAATGCGGGCGGTTGGGGCAGCGAAAAGCCCGAGGCGAGCGGCGTTTCTTCACGAGATCACGAGAACGCAGAGGGTTCCAGGCTGGGAAAGAAGGGGAAGCAGGAAGAGATGGGAGGAGGAGGGCGCTCACCGTAGAGCGTCGATCGGAGGGCTACGGTTCGGAGGGGTGGATCTCAGGAGGAGATCCGAGCGCTTCCGTGCTCCTCTCTACCCTCCGCCGCTGCTGCTGCCGCTGCTCTGGGTGTGAGAGAAGCGACGGTGACGGTGTGCGTGCGCGTTCGCGTTCGCTTTGCTGGCTTCGGACAAAGAGACAGTGGGCAAAAACAATATAATAATGGAGGTCATGTGGTGGGCCCCGGTGGGCACCCCAATTGCGTATCGGGTATGGAATACTTGAGATTGCGATGCGGTCACTTCACCAATGGCCCCCAGCATAACTGCTGCTACACCGCTTGGCCCCCTCTCTATAGTACATGAATAATGTGCCATCAAAAATACTTGGAATCAAGGAAAGGATATATTATGATTGATGATTTGATGAGGCCAAGTCCGATAGTTATATCAAGAAATCAATTTAAATCTTCTTTACATATACAGTTGGGATCAGACAAATTTATATTTTACGTGCATTTTTTATTATCTATTTTTCATATCAGTGACATGGTCAAAAAGTCTTTTCGTCCTTTTGATTGGACTGATCTTCGGTTGTAGTATTTTTCATATAAATCTAAAGAATTTTCTTTTTGAAGATGTCAAAAATCACTATAATATATTTAAAAACATCACAATCGATATAGAGTTCGATTATTTTATAGTTTATTCTTATTCTTGAACTAATTTTATAGTTTATTATATCATAGAGATCATTGTCTTAGATTTTATAGCTCTTTATAATTGGATAAGATATATAATATAACTAATTAGATTCTGTTTAAATATTTTAGTCAATATAATAGAAATCCAGCACGATTCCTTAGAAAATAATCTTGATAGGAAGAAATCTCATAATATCTTATCATAAACCTCTAGATATGACCTAGGGACTGTGGGCACACATAAACGCACGTCTCACAACGAACATAGTCGAGGGATTACACTTTTCTTCTCAACTCTCTCCCTAAACCATCAATCTAGTTGATCCTGAATTAGTTAGTCCTGTGAATTAACAGGAAGAGAGGAGAAAGGATCTAGTTGCACAGAAATATCTGAATAGATGACTTCAAAACGTATGCATCGTTAAACTAGATCTAAGTATTTGATTTCAATCTTGGCATAAAAGTTATTTTCATGTCCAGCATATTACAGATTTTTAGATTGATGATTTGACGAGACTAGTTATATCAAGAAATCAATTTAAATCTTCTTTACATATACAGTTGCGATTAGACAAATTTATATTTTGCATGCATTTTTTTTATCTATTTTTCATATCATTAACATGTCAAAAAGTCTTTTAGTCCTTTTTTTATTTGACTGGTCTTCAGTTATAGTATTTTTTTTGAAGATGTCAAAAATCACTATAATATATTTAAAAACACCACAATCGATATAGAGTTCGATTATTTTATAGTTTATTCTTATTCTTGAACTAATTTTATAGTTTATTATATCAGCGAGGAGAGATCAATGGCATGCATGCATGCTTCGACTTCTAATTGTCCACCAATGAGAAGACATCCTTCCCCAATTGAAGGCTGAAGCCGAGCACCTAACATATTTATAGCTATCCAATGCTCTAAATAATTGAATGATGATTAATTGAGTGACAAAGACCGGCATAGAATCATCAGTGGCACGTCGGATCAGCTACAGAGCACATACTGTCTTCGATGTTTCATCGATGGAGCCAATCATGGCGGAACGGATGGCAGATCTGACGGTCGATGATGCGCCCTCTTGGTGATCAGGGTGCATGAAGATTCGTGCCGGGAGGTGCGGATTTTGTTGCGGCCCTTCGTACACGTAATCGGATTTTGCCCCTTCGTCGAGGGTAACGGTAGCTATCGGGCGGGCCCATCAAAGGACGAGGGTTGACGATCTTGTACGTTGGTTTTCGATCTAAAATATCATGCAATCTAATAAAGACGTCTACGGAAACTTTCTTAGCCAAGAAAGACAACCAAAGTACAATATACTGAGATATAATGTTAAAATAATGACATTTTCTTCACGTATGCAATTCATTGAATCATCATGAATTTTAAGACTAATTATAAATTATTTTTATAAATAATTAATTATTTTAAATATTTTTTTTATTTTTTAAAAAATAAATTAAGCTATCTATATTTATGATAAAAATATATGTATTGAATGATAAATCAGACGGAATCAACATAAATTTTATGATATTTTTTTTTTATAAAATTAATAACGTAAAGAAACATTATTAAATATTTTACTTGTATAAGTATAAAAATTTTAATATAAAATTTAAAAATATAAAGATTAAAATCTTAATAATAACTAATTATATAGAATAATATGTAATTAATCTTGAATCTCATGTAATCTTCAAATTTGCAAGTTGGAGTGTTCTGGATTGTGAACATGGCAGTGCTTAATGGCGAGGAACTCGGGCCCGCCTAATACAAGGCAACCTTTTTGAGTTTGTTTGACGATGCATGGTTGGTCAGACCATGTTGTGTCAGCATAGCTACGTGGCATAGAGGAATTCATGGGCTCCCGTTCTTCCTCGGTACACCGAAACCCCAACGACTCTGCTCTTCTCCGATCGGAATTGAGGTTAGCGTTCGGATAGGCCTTCTTCTATCTGCGACTATTTCCTTTCGCCATCTCTCAGTTCTTGGGTTTCCGCTTTTTTTAGTTGATTTTTTATTTTGCAAGATCCTCTTTTTCGGACGGTTTATTCCGATTCAAATACGATTACGCATAAAAATCGTCTTTTTAGTTGATGTTTTCTGGGCCTAGGACTATTGATATTGCCATCTTCGACTATGGACAATTTGAGGAGATGGAGACCTTTCGGAAGGAATCATTTCTCCAAGAACATTATTGATTGCGGAATTTATCGACATATAGACTCATAAATAAATCTTGTTAGAGTGAAAATTTCAATCAATTTGGAAGAGTTCCGAATCCTGTGTTCTGCTTTAGTTTCTCCATATCTTTCGTCGAAGAAACGCTCGGTTTTGATTCAGTCCAAACTATGCTGAACGCAACTTTAGTTAATTGCAGAGAAGGGAAAGGCAATCATGGCCGATTGCAGGCTGCAGGGAACCCGGGTCTGGCAGAAAGGACACTAATTCATGTTCGCAATCAAGATGGAGGCAGGAAAATTCTTACTTTGATGGAAGCGATTCGAAGGATGATGACTCTGATAACCCAGAGTACTAAAAAAGACGGCCTTCGGGCTCTTCGATTCCTCTAAAGACGAGGTTCGACTCACTTGAGAAATACAGGAGGCACGGCTGGAAGGATGATGACAATGGCGGCAGGCAAAGCAGTGGTGTCTCCAACAATACTCTTTCAGTCGGAAGAGATATTTACAAGAATGATGATGATAAAGAAGAATCGGTGAAGACGTCTGAATTGGACAGGGAGATGATATTGGCCGGGAGGAGTTCCAAAGTACATTATTACGAGTTAAAGAAGATGGCATGGTAATCATAGTCAAAAATGGAGAAGAGCCGAAGGAGAGGTTTTCCCCTCTGCCACTCCGTGGCCGCTCCTTCGCCCAAAATGACAAGACTCAAAGCTGTCAAGAGCGCTTTGTGAAACAACAAGATCCTGATGGTAATCACTGTCAGCTGAGGGATTTGGCTGGCGAGGGAAGAAGTGTTGGTGGCTTTGGTCTCTGGAATTCTCCCCCCTTTGAGCATAGAAACTCATAGCTCTCCTAGCAATGAAGGGGTCAGAGTGGAGGCAGTATCGGTTGAATTACGCCATTCCGGCTGTTTGTTCGAGGAGAGATGACTGCTACTCTTACAGCATTTTGGCGAATGCATGAAGCTTGGTCACGCAGCTACTTATTGTCTTTGTCTTGCCGTCACAGGTTATCTTCTTTTGCAATGCGTCGGTCTTAAATTAGAACCTCGTTTGACCAAGCATTGAAAAGCCACCTTCATAAAGTCCCAGCACCAAAGCACATCAAGACAGATATGCTTCCAGTCTCACTTACCTTGATGTGGATCTTGAAGAGCTGGAGCTGGTAGACATGCAGATGTGGTTGCTGGGTCAGAAGACTGGAAGGTAAAAAGCATCCTTCCACTTCTTTTTCCTTTCTTGTCCTTTGTGAGATAATAATAATAATAATAATAATAATAATAATAATAATAATAATAATAATTGATCAATTGGTAGGGATTAATAATGAGGATTTTAAATATAAAATATATTAAGAAAAGGCGAATTGTAATAAAAAGTAATATTTTTATAAAATAGTCAAGTAAATTGGGATTTAAAATTTTAATGGATTAATTCCCTGTACCTAACCGCCCCTTACTGTCTCGGCTCGCCTTTCATATGATAAAACCCTCGATCGAGAGAGAGAGAGAGAGAGAGAGAGCGAGAGAGAGAGAGATGGGACTGAGGTCGTTCGTCGAGGTGTTTCCCGACTCCCACTTCCCGCTCGAAAACCTCCCCTACGGCGTCTTCCGCCCCACTTCCACAGCCAGGGGCGATGGATCCCGTCCGGCACCTCGCCCCGGCGTCGCCATCGGCGATTTCGTCCTCGACCTCTCGGTTATCTCTGCTGCTGGTCTCTTCGATGGCCCCATCCTCAGGGACTCACCATGCTTCCTCCAGGTTATGACATGAAGAACTGCAAGTTCTCTTTGCTGTGTTCCTGCTCATTACTTGCTTTTCGATTCTTTTCTGTATAATAATTATTTAGTTCCTCTCTTGGACCAGCCTTGTCTTAACATGTTCGTAGGAATGGGAAGACCTGCGTGGAAGGAGGCGAGGTTGACTTTACAAAGACTTCTGTCAGGTAACAATTGTCCCAATTTTCCATTTTGTATTGGCTTTTGCATGTTATGCAACAATGTGTTTAGGATTTTGTAGAGGGTTTGCTTTTTGTGCAAGATGTGGAAGGTACCTTAGGTGAGTATAGACCAATATCTTTCCGTTATTGCAGGATTCTGCTGGTTTTAATCATAAGAGATCCCCTTGAATTTCCATTAGTTCATAGCATGCTGAAAATGGAAGAGACCGTGTTGCAGATTTGTGATTTTATTTTTGCTGAAACTGACTAGTTATCGTCGCACAACAAATGCAATAAATGTTTGTCTTGCTCAATTTTACCTTTGATAAGAAAACTAAATGCTGCATAAACCAAAAAACTCATGCGTCAACGTTTCCATTATGACTATCTTTATCTATTCTCCTGTTGTCGTCCCAAGTTTCTTGTACTGTATCAACATCTGCAGTTGTCATTGGCTCAGTGGCAGAAAAAGTAGGCTGAATTTGTTGTGTTAATGTCTAAATAGGTGTACATAATATATCAGTGATCCTTAGGTTCACAAAACTTCCCCTACACTTTTTTCTTATTCTATGCAGCCGAAGACCCAACACTACGTGACAATACTAGTTTAAGGGAGAAGTCCCTTCTGAATATGGTATGTGAATGTCATTGACTCATATCTATTTCTGAAGTTGAAAAGTTGTTCTTGAAGTTAAATGACCGTTTCACCATTTACTAAAAACAGAATGAGGTGGAGATGCTTCTTCCTACTGTAATTGGAGATTATACAGACTTCTTTTCTTCCATGCATCACGCAAAGAACTGTGGGACCATATTTCGAGGACCAGAGAACCCAATTCCAGTCAACTGGTAGCTTTTGTTCTTCTCTACAGCAGTTACCTTTACATGTTATCTGGACTCGATCTGCATAGTTGAACATATTATTATAATTAGTACATTTTTTAACATCAGCCCACAAATCTACTTTAGAATCTGGCCACGAAATCCTTTATAACATCCGTATCCTTTTATCTAATGCAATACTTGCTCATTTTATCCTTCTGACCTTTACCTGCTTTTATTTCTAGATTCTAGTTATGCTATGCTAATCTTGGACACTTGAGATTTTTTCATACCTGGAGTTCTGGTTATCTGCTGTCCTTTTAGTATCTATTGTTTGTCCTGTAACCCACAAGTTCTGAAGTCATGCATTGATTATGTGATCCTATATGTTACTTTTGTTAGCTCTGTCTAGTTCTTCTGTTACATCTTGGTTATGTCTCATTTATTCTGTGCAATTATTTAATGTTAAATTAAATATGCTAGTATCTTCAATGGCAGATTGATTGAGATCTTCTATTTTCTTTCATACCTTAAATTTTGTTTTTTAGAAATAGAATTGGTATTTTACACTTATCATTTGATTCAGTTAGACAACCACTTGACTTGTCAAACTTAAGATAATCTGAATCTATACCACGGTGATCTTGATTATTTTGGATGTATGTATCCTTCTCCGCTCTCTCCCAATTGATCAAAACCATGTAACTATCTTTTAAATATTGTAGTTGACCAGGAAAAAGAGAATGTTCTACTTTTTATGCTGCATCTATTCTGATTTACATAATCTAATATTCTCAGTTGTGAAAATAACTTATAACAATTGAGAGAGAGAGAGAGAGTGGTGGTGTCAGCAATGTTTCTTGCTCATCCACAAACAAACTGTTGCTAACTTGCTATATCTGCCACCAAAAAATGAATATATTTGACCTTAACAGGCAATCTTGTAATGAAAACCTACTCACATCAGGTAAAATGCTGAAATTATCGCTAATATTCTGTTAATATCTCTTTGGGCACCATTTTTAAGCATTAAAAATGTTGTTTATCTATTCTGTTACATGCATTGTTGCATGAAAGCAAAATTTCTATATTGAGATTGTATGCCTTTTCCCTAATTGAAAGTTGGTGAAAATTCAGGTTTCACCTTCCTATAGCTTATCATGGGCGGGCGTCTTCTGTTGTAATTTCTGGTACAGATATCATTCGCCCAAGGTGCGTTTTAGTTGATTTTGAGATGCTCCTTACGATAATTCAAGTAGCACCAATTTGATAACCTTAATATTTTTTAGAACATATATAATTTTTTAGTCTGTTTGTGTATGTTCCATGTCGAATATGTGATCCAGAGCATTTAGTTTCGTTGCTGAAGCTTAAATCCTTCATTTACTTGATAAGTTTTTTTCTAAACAACCATCCTTCAGAAAATATATGCATAAAGAGTGCATCTATTCAGATGATAAAGGTCATATCAAGGCCATAAGATTTTCATGTTTACCATCTAAAAGTATACCTTGGAACAATGAAAGGGTTAAATCCCAACTATGACTTTCCTTCAGAAATATATGCATAAAGAGTGCATCTATTCAGATGATAAAGCTCATATCAAGTCCATAAGATTTTCATGCTTTTTTACCATCTGAATGTATACCTTGGAACAACGAAAGGGTTAAATCCCAACTACGGGAAGTAGGCCTCCGCATATTTGGAAGGATCAAATTTTTTAGCCATATTAGTAATTTACTACAGATTCGATCTCTTTCCCAAATTTTTTAGAATTGGGCTTGCTGATTTTATGTGATAACCTTCAGAGGACCCCACTAGTTCATGCCCACACTTCATTCACCTGTGTGGTTAATTATTTATTATATCTAGCAAATTTGACACAACATGCTCTGAGGTATTGTCATTTGAAGCTAATATATGTTTCTGTATGATTAGAGGACAAGGATATCCAACGGAAAAGTCTCCACCTTATTTTGGACCAACACAAAAGCTGGACTTTGAGCTTGAAATGGTTAGTGTTGTATGAAATTGTTTCATACCTTTTTGTTCCACATAAACCACCTAGTTTCTTATTTCATTTTTATATGAATTGATCTCCATATCTCAAGGTCTTTGCTCATTCAATGGCTTGTTTATGAATCATGCATTGCCCATTAAATTACCAGAGGGTACATGTTTGTAATAGTTTCTGCTGAATTGCATGATATTTACCTAGCAGTTAATTATCATCTTTAAGGGACTTTCTCCTGCTACTCCAGGCTGCCATAGTTGGTCCAGGAAATGAATTGGGCAAACCAATCAATGTTGATGAGGCAGCAGATCATATATTTGGACTTGTACTGATGAATGATTGGAGTGGTAGTTAGCATTTCTTTTCTTCTTGTAGTACTTTTAACTTAATAACATTTGGTTTCTTTGCTCTGGATTTTTAATCAACTAGAAGATTCTTGACAGCCAGGGATATCCAAGCTTGGGAATATGTTCCTCTTGGGCCTTTTCTTGGAAAGAGTTTTGGTAAGCAAACATTTAGTGTTTTCTTTTAATGCGTAAGTGCATTCAACTTACTGAGGTTTGGAAAAAAATTGTCCTGCAATTTTTTTTTCAGGTACAACAATATCGCCCTGGATTGTGACACTAGATGCTCTTGAACCTTTTGCTTGTGATGGTCCAAAGCAGGTGCATATATCCCTTATTTTAGTTGGCATTAGGAATTTAAATCAAGATATGCAATTTCGAATAATATCGTCCGGTACGGGCGGTATGTACCGGTCCGTTAGTTGACCGGTACACGGACCGCCCGTTACCGGACGGAACGAAAAAAAAAAAAAGAAAAAAGAAAAAAAATATATATATATATATACACGAGGCGATGTCACATCGCCTCGACGACGCGACGTCACCTTTTATAAATATATATATATATATAATATTTTATATATAAATATATATTTATTAATTTATATATATATATAAACTCGACGACATCGTCTCGGCGACGTCGCCCCGCCTGAGAGAAGAGTTCAACGATGTCGCCGAATTTTATATATATATACCGAACGGTATACCACTCGGTATACAATATCGTACTGTACCGAGCGAACGTCGAAACTCCGGTACGGTACGATATTGCATACCTTGATTTAAATTACTCTGTTGAATACAGTTTGGACAATTTTTTCTGCCTGTTTGTTGAACTAAATTACATATGGTTAATTGACTAGTAAGATGGTATTTGTAGGACAAAATTTTAGCTACAAGTAATATTCTATAAATTGCAGGATCCTCAGCCCTTGCCGTACTTGGCAGAGTCTAAGCATATAAACTACGATATTCCTCTCGAGGTATGACCCTTAGCTTATTTCATTGGTTAGTTCCTTTGCTTTCCAACTGCTCCCCGAAACTTCAGTTTCCCAAAAATATTTCTAATATCAATGTTATATTGACCAATTACTAATCTGTATAAGCTTTCATGGATGGTTTGCTGTATTCTTCTATTGATATTGTACACTTTTGCTGTAAAGGTATGGATCAAACCTGCAGGGCATGAACATCCAGTGATCCTCACAAGGAGCAATTTCAATAATTTGTAAGGACATGCTATCCTTCTTTCAAAAATACTTCTGGCCATCTTTCTTTGCAAGATTCTGTTAATTTTTAGTTGGTTCTTCTATTTTCACCTTTCTTTTTACTATCTCAAAGAAGAAAATGTCCATCCTGATTATTTTGGTGCTTAATTTCTTTGATTTTTTTTTGTTATAATGGATAAAATAGTTACTTCCTGTTGTAGTCTCTTGTGTATGTGTGTGTCTTGGGGTGGTTCTACTACAATAAACTGTCACTAGTAGTTAGCATCTAATTTGCCTTGTAACTATTTAACTCATTGATGGAGCTGTGCATGTGGACCTAACAAGTTTTCTGACATTACAGTGATTTACATTTTACAAACAGTCGTTGAATATCTATTGGGATGACACTAGTTGATAAACATTCTAACTGAAAGTATTACATTTGCATTTGTTTTGAAGCCCATATGATGCAGTCTGATATATATTAGGTTGGATTGAGTTATGCTTTTAGGTCTAGATTTGATTGGAAGTGTTCCATACTTTGTTCTTAAAAACACTTTTGACATTTTCTTTTTGTATAATTTAAACAAGTAGTTGGCACATTCAACATTGCTGTTATATAAGATATACTTGCTTTGTCATTGTGATTGTTTGAAAAGCAATAATTTTTTTTATGATATTCTTCTCCATGCAATTTGTATTCTCTGCAGAGAAAAGAAACCATTTGCAGATTGTCACACATTTATTCATAAAATGGAGAACAAATTGATGGTTTCATACTTTCATTCCCCTCCTTTTTTTCTTATCTAACTTTGTACAGATAAAACTTTCATAAGATGAGCTTTGGTGGCTTCACATGGCTTCTCATGATTGATTATTTATGTTTCTCTGGAGATTTTTACAATTATTTTGGCTTATCAGCACAATATATAGGATGATATTTTTAGTGTTTTTACCTAACATCTTAATGTATATATAGGACATATACCTGGTATACACCTCTTGGAATTTTACATGTATACGGCATTTTACTTCATATCTTTATTAGTGCATCAGCTGTATAGGAACCTGAGAAAGTGAGCATCAGCTATGTGTCCTTTTATAGTGCTTCTGAATATATAATCTTATCTACTAATTGATCTTTATAACCAACTCATTGTTTTTGTTATATGCCCTTTTTGGAATCTAATACTCGATTTAAGCAACAAACTGTGGTGGTTTATATCATGTGAACTAGGTATTGGACACTAACTCAACAACTAGCACACCACACTATCAATGGGTGCAATTTACGACCTGGTGACCTACTTGGAACTGGGACCATCAGTGGACCTGTATGTGTTTTTCTTCGTTATACTTTTGAAAATAATCAACTTTTGGACAGTCTTTCTTCTTTTCAGTTATTACTGATCATTATTTTCTTTAATAAAATAATCATTCTACCAGGAAGCAGAATCGCTTGGATGCTTGCTGGAGTTAACTTGGAATGGACAAAAGCCACTTAACCTGATTGGTGCAGCTCGCAAATTTTTGGAGGATGGAGATGAAGTCTTTTTCACAGCTTGTTGCAAGGTCTGTTCCAATGATATTAAATTTCTTTATTTAAGGCTTTTCGTATTTACATCATCATTGCCCTCTTAAGGAAAAGAAAATGTTTATTAGACTGTTTTATTGTGACTTATGTCATATTGCTCGTGCCATTAGGTTGCTGCTTCGGGTGGTAGAAATATCACAATAAATTAGCTTGTTAATTTTCATAGAACTATCATGAATTATGCTTTACCAACATGCTTTCTAAATATGGGCAATATAAACCAGTTATACTTTCATGTTGTTTTGTATAAAGTGTTTACTTTTAAGAGAAATCATAATTCGTGTAGCATGCTTCAAGAGTGACTCACAAATTAGCAATTAAGTGTTTAGCTGTAAGTTGATCTGCCTAAGCTTTAAGGTCCATTAAAACAGTAACCACAAAGCAGTGTTATCAGTGCAACTCTAAATCTTCTGCACTATGTTTATATATATGATTTGGTTCCTTTTTTCCAGCCGATCCTAAAGAGGCCTACGACCCCAAATTAACTTGTGTGCGATGCTATCTACTTTCCAATTGTTTGTTGAATGTGTCATTCTTTTTTCAGTCTCCCATTAGTCATCGTTCCAGAATCATAACAGTACAGTTGATTGTCATAATGAATTGTAGATCCTTTTTTTTTTTATCGGGAGAAAGAAAGTGCTCATCATGATTTTATAAGAAATGTTTTCATTCTAATCAGAAAGAAAGTGGTAAATTATGATGCGACATATGTTATACATGTATGACAGTTGCTGATTCTCTGAAACAAATGTAGGGGAAGGATTATAACGTGGGATTCGGATCATGTACTGGGAAGGTTCTGCCAGCTATTCCGTGATATCAGCCTAAGACCAGTATGGCCAAGCTCATGTTGTGAATTTTGATGGTGGCCGTATCAGTTGACTTCTCTACAGCAATAAGTAGAACTTATTTCAATTTGGTACCTTTATAATTGGTCTATTCAATAATCCCATGTCTCGAGTCCCTGAAAGAACAATCAATTCTCAGTTAAGCTCTCTTTTGTTTGCTGGTGGAGAAAGGTTTGTGTATATGTTCATATTAGTAAAGCCCGGTAGAGAAAGAGATAAAAACTCAACCCATCGTCTTTCATCATGTTGACTAGTTAGACACAAGCGATGGTTTAACTTGTGAGTTTGGGACAGTAAACAGGATCTCGACTTTTTATGATGAGTAGTCCTCAAGAGCATCAATATCCCAACATTGGACCCTAATGAAGTTATTAACGAAGACGATACTGCATGCATGTAAATTTACTGTGATCAAAGAAAAGAATCATAAAACAATTGACAGCATCCGCCATATATTTGTACGGTTAAGATCTAGATTAATACTTGGGTGACTCAAACATGCTTGGACCAGCGAAATCATATCTTAGCTGATGTTTTTTACCAACACAAGAACAACTGCTAAAAATGTTGCTGGATTCCGATCAAACCAAGGTCTCCCACACGCGCATCATATAAACGTCGGAGAGTGACCATATCCCATCGACAGGCGGTCACCTCACCGTGCTCTTAGCTGGTTAAACCCGATTCGCCATAACCGGATCCGATTTAAAAGTGTCACCGGAGCACGTCCTTGCGGTTTCTGCCTCGCGCGCGGTAAGAGGAGGCGGAGGAAGGGAAGAAAAGAGAGAAGCGATGAGTATCGTACCGAAGGAGACGATTGAGGTGGTCGCGCAAAGCATTGGCATCGCCAACCTCTCCCCCGATGTCGCCCTCGCCCTCGCCCCCGATGTTGAGTACCGCCTCCGTGAGATCATGCAGGTTCTGCACAAAAATCCTCCTCCTTCCCTTTAGGGTTTTCTTGAGGTTCTGAGTTCCGGTTCTTTCAGCCTGATTCTTTGTTTTCTTTTGTTTCCGTGGCCTCTGACGTGGTGACGGTCTGCGCAGGAGGCGATCAAGTGCATGCGCCACTCGAAGAGAACGATCTTGACGGCGGATGACGTGGACAGCGCGCTTAGTCTGAGGAATATTGAGGTTAGTAGGGTTCGTTTATGTGCGCCTTCTACCTTCGAATTTTGCTTCCTTTTTCTTTCTTTCGGCGGGGTTTTATTTGAATGGCTTTTGATGCGGGACCACGAGATCTGTTGCTTGTAAAGGTACAAATTTTAGCTTCTGCTGATACAAATTGCTTCCTGCTGCTGTGGATTCGAACGAATGTTGTGGGAACCTCGAATAAACACCATTTTTCTTCTCTCTTCACAGTCCCGTAACAGTTTCGAATCGAGAACCACACTTGACCAACTTGATTTAAAAAGTAAGACCTTTATTAGGGTAAGTACTGGTTATTATTCCCTCCATATCGATTATTCTGGGTACCAAATGAGGCAATGTACTAATTCATCACTCTTAGAGTTCCTTGTGTGAAAAAAGAGAACGTATATGTTAAGCATCCTGGGTTCGACTCACTTCAACAATGTTAGTCCTTACTGTGGTTTGGCATGTCCCTCGCCTTCTGATGACATTGTTAGTTTTTCTTCCATTGTCAGTATCTTGGTGAAAGATTCCTGTGTTGTTACCTAGAGTTAGCTATAAATTTTGTGAAACATGCAAAATTTAGCTGTAACACCATCACTTTCATTGTGAAACTAGCTAGTCTCTGTAGTCCACTATGGTGGTTTCATTTCCGCTTTCTCTGATTACCAAGTAATCTTTCACAAGGATTTTCAGTTCTTTTGACAATATGTTTAGTTTGAATCAGGGAATATTTGTGCTCAGAGGATTCTCAATTGGGTTGGAAATCAAAAGAGATTTGTTTGAAACTTTTTGTGTGCCTTTTGAGTAACATCACATCAAAACATAATTATTGTAGATGTGTTTTTTCTGTCACAGCCTTTATATGGATTTGCATCTGGGGATCCTTTGCGGTTCAAAAGGGCTGTAGGGCACAAGGATCTGTTTTATATTGATGACAGAGATGTGGATTTCAAGGAGGTATGTGAAGTTGGTATTTTGGTATAATTTATATTGCTCCACAGACACTGTCATTTTTGCTGGCATTGGGAATCTGCAGGTTATTGATGCACCCTTACCCAAAGCACCACTTGACACTGCTGTTGTGGCACACTGGCTTGCTATTGAGGGGGTCCAACCTGCGATTCCAGAAAATTCTCCTGTTGAAGGTTTTATTTCCCTATGTTCATGACAGAGTTAATATGCCTTTCTTTCTTGTCAACTTGGCTAGTTTTCCTCAAATTCTTTGTCAGAAAAGATGAAAGAGTGGGACTGATAGTGTGATAGGTGGAATTGGATAAAAAATTGATCAGAAAGGAGCATTGTGAATCTATCTCACATCTCCAACTGTTAAGTAATTTAGAATATGTACCTTGTTTTTCTTGTTGACATATTATATCTTAGGCTTGCCACAGCATGTGAGCATGGCAGTGTTAGTCATCTATATGAGACAGCACTTATGAAATTCAAAAGACATATTCTATTTCCTCTTTGAAGCAAATAATTCATGTCAGGATTTAGAATTTGACATGTACCTGTGCTCACACTTTACATTATTAGAATTGGCTAATTGGATGCCAGAAATCCCTCATCCTTAAACTGGAATTGGATAATTCATATGTTCACACCTGTAGATATCCAGCAGCATCAGCTAATATTAAAATGAACTCATACATGAAGAAGACTTGTACTATTTGACCTAAATTTTGTAACACAGAGTTAAGGGCCAAAATATCCTGAGATTAGTTGCATAGTAACACCCTGTCCCTTAATAGTATCTTTTGAGAATGTTTATGCTGCAGTTGGACCTTATTCCTTACATGAGGCTTAAACCTCTTGGAAAGTGGAACAAAATCTATTATAGGCTGATGTACATCCTGCTTGCGAGCTTTCTGGCACTCATCATTTTTTTGTGTGCTTGCAATATGTTGTCTCTTTATGGAGTTGACCTTTTAACATAAGAAAGAAGAATATTACAATCATTACAAATCATAAAGATAAACTTTCAAATATCTAGTATTAAATTGACTTTTCATTTCTAGTATGGTCCTCGTGAAAGATGCATGCATAAGTACATAGACATAGACATCCACACCTAATGAAGTTTCTAGTACATAGCCTGAGGAAGCATGTTTACTACATTTTTAATTCTTTGAGGGTTATGCATGAATCTTTTAAACTTTGATGGAGTATGTGAAGTTTTAAACCCAACAATCATGGAATTCACCCTAGTTTGTTTATTCCTCGATCTTTAGATATTTGCAAGTTACTCAATCTCCTCTCTTGCTCCTCAAATCATCAATTCTAGAAATTCTAAATTTTATTTATAATATCCACCTCTCTTTTGGTCATATTGTTCTCTAACTAGAACTGAGATTGATTGTTGTGCATATTATTTCTAGCAACTGTAGCCCCATCTGAAAATAAGAAGTCTGATAACAGCAAGGATGATGGACTTCATGTTGATCTTAAACTTCCTGTTAAGCATGTATTGTCTAGAGAACTCCAGGTATTTTTTCCTTATTCCAGTAACTCAGTTTAGGTTCTCTTTTGGTTCTCATTGTTATATTTTATAAGCTTCCTTAAAAGAATTATGTCATAGTTGTTTTCTCTTAATTTTTTGTTGCAGCTCTATTTTGACAAAATTACTGAGCTTACTGTGACTAGGCCTGAGTCCATCCTCTTCAAGGAAGCATTACTGAGTTTGGCAGCGGATTCAGGAATTCATCCATTAGTTCCATATTTTTCGTACTTCATTGCTGATGAGGTCAAGTTTGTCAATCACAAATCAGTAGAATATATCATCTTAGGTCATACATTTGTATAAACCATTTCTTGTTGCAGGTTGCCCGAAGCTTACATGATCTTCCTATCTTGTTTGCTTTGATGCGTGTGGTCCGAAGCCTTCTCCATAATCCACATATTCACATAGAACCTTATGTATGTCATCTTTTTGTGGATTGTATCCAGTGTATTTGTTGGCATGAACTTTGATATTTATTATGCTGATCCTTCTGACACTATATTTCGGACAATACTGTACAGCCACCCACATTCCTTCTAATTAATGGTTTTTTCTCATGTACAGTTGCATCAGCTGATGCCATCAATTATAACATGTGTGGTTGCCAAAAGGTTAGGGAGTAGAATAGCTGATAGCCACTGGGAACTCAGAGACTTCTCTGCAAATCTAGCTGCATCAGTGTGCAGAAGGTTGGACATTCTGTGTCAAATGTAGAACTTATTCTAATTCTTTAACAACACTTCAATATTCCAAAAAAAATTAAATAAAGAGTGCTCATCACTGTTTAGCATAGGGAAAATATCTAGATACAACTTATCAGTAGAATAATGCTGAAACAGAAAAATTATTATAAACTTCTATGCATATGGTTGTAAGGGCATCCTTTTGTTTGACTAATCTTGTACATCTCCCTGTTCTTTCCAAAAGTTTTTATATGAACATCTTGCATGCAGTAATCTGCAAGGAGCTTATATCTGTTAGCATCCTCGAGATTCAACATTTAAGTGGTTGGATGAAAAAATGATGACATTTGGGACTTTCAAACGTCAGTCCCATAAACATATGAATCAGGGATGGGATGGGTAGCCTTGCTTTTAGTCTCGGGGATGACAGTTAGCCCATGTTGTGCTTTTGGCAGTAGTTTGACATGTTCTTTTGTTTGCATGATTACATGGCTTTTAAGTCTCTTTCAATATTGTTATGATAGTCGTGTCTTAGTTTAAAATGCACTTTTAAAGGTGCTTTTGAAATGCCATTCATCTTAACCAACTGTGATCAAAATATTGCTAGTCAAGCGAAAGTAATCAAGTGCACCTATGAAAACAAGGTGAAGTGCAGACATCTAAATGCCCAATATAATATGTAAGTTTATTACAATAACTAAGACATTACTTCTGAGCTTCAGTGGTTAGTATTTACTCGTTTAAGATGGGTAAGTCATCAGAAAAGCTCTTGTTTTCATATTTAACAACTTAAAAATAAGTAGTCACTGCTTACTAGTGTGCAGTCTTCCATTGCACCAGCAAGAAGTTGCATTATATCCTTCTCTGATTGTCATTTTTTCTAAGAAGAGATGAAAATTGTGATACCTATAGGCTAATGTTTAGGTCTTGGAACAGTTATGTCGTGATGCAATTTGCCTGAGCAGTGATGTTACATGCTTGTGATGAATTGTCTATAACATTTTATCAGGTTCCAGTACTTTAATTCCCTTGAAGCATCATTTTGTGTATTCTTAGAGAACATTTGCACATTTGGTCATTTATGCTTTGAACTCCAGTTCTGAGTATCAAATTCGCTGATAATTCTTTGAACAGATATGGTCATGTGTATCACAACCTGCAGTCCCGATTGACAAAGACACTGATTAATGCTTTTCTGGATCCATCTAAAGCACTGACACAACATTACGGTGCCATTCAAGGCCTTGCTGCACTGGGACCTGGTGTGGTAGTTCCTATTACTCTGTCTTTCTTGCAATCTTATTTCTGCTTCCAACTGATAGGTGTATCTCAATCTTGCTAGGTACGTCTTCTAGTTCTGCCTAACCTCGAGCCATATTTGCAACTCTTAGAGCCTGAGATGCAACTGGAAAAGCAGAAGAATGAGATGAAGCGGAAAGAAGCTTGGCGAGTATATGGTGCCTTACTGGTATGTCTTATCCATTTCTTCAGTTATATCTTAAAAATATATATTGAAACATGATTCTTATTTGTAGACTGCATATTTCAGTGTGCTGCAGGTAAATGTTTATATGACCGGCTCAAGTTGTTTCCAGGTCTCTTATCTCCTCCAAAACATAAAGTTTGGAGGAGTAATGGAAAAGTTGCAACTAGCACACCGAGTAAGCAATTTTGTTTATTCTTGAATTTTTAGTTGCTACATTTTTTCATTCCATATATCTTATTCTTGTCAAACAATTTTTGCGCAGAAATGCTATCTATCATCATCGTCTTGTGCTCCTCTTTTTTGTTCCATAAGGACTTAGCAACTTCTTTGTTATTCATCTCTAACAGTAGTTCATCAGCATTATCGTTGATCCTGATCTGTGAGGAATCTTCAAGAGTAATGGTTAAACTGAAAAACCTGGGACTTCTGTACTAGGGGATTTTCTCTCAAACTGGAGCAAGGTGGAATTCTGATAGAATGGTAAAGGCTTCTGAAATGATGCAGGATGGGGTTTTGGTAATAACAGTGACAACAAAGCTATTATTTAAAGGAAGTTCCAAATTGATCAGATGGTGTTAGTCACATTCCATCATGACTCCAACCCTATCACCACAAAATTTTCAGATACTGGAGTAAGGTGTAGCTGTTGTAGTATAGGAAGGGCTTCTAGAAAGATGCAGGATGGGGTTTGGTAATAACAGTGTAATAATACAAGACACTAGAACCAAGCAAAAAAGTACTGAGAGGGGGAAAGAAGTCTTGAATTTAAACGAAACTCCAAATAACTGAGGTGGTGGTCACAATATGACTCGCTGAACTACGCTGGACATGATAAGTTTGTTTACAATCGATTGGCCTTTCTGAAACCATGTCTAGTCATGATGGTGGTACACATGATTGCAACATGCATGCATGGTGGTACACAAGAATTTCTAGGAATCTGGTGGTGTTTGCACGGTGTTGTGCGTCTGTTGTGTGGCGAATCCAGATTTAGAGTTTTGTTTGTGTATCTATCACTGATGGACAATAATAGATTTATACACTTACGGACAAGTTAATTTTTTTGTATCATTGTGCTAATTACTTTGCTTCTTGGAGCATCATTGAGAGCAGTGTAGATTTTTCATGTTTGATGGCAGGCTTTCATGGTGACGAGACTTAATCTTAATTAATTTTCTGTACTTTTCAGTTTGATGCTCCACTCAAGACATAACTAACTTAAAGAGGACATATGACATGGTGGTCTGCCATAAACAGACTAGTCAATCCGTACCTACTTTTACTACTTTACTGTAATATAAACATAACAAATTCTCTTAAACTTGGAAATGCCATTGTATATGCTCTTGGATAAGTGTTCTTTTCTTTCACCAAATAGCTAGTCAATATCGTTATAATTTCTAAGAGTTTTTTGTTTTCTCGTGCAACCAGACAAGCGCAAGCCAAGCGCCATCCACTCTATGCAGCAGCCACCATTTAAGAAGATGGCAGTTGATGGAGCTATAGGTACCATGCAACCGATTGCCATGACAACCGGCTCGCAAGGTGCAGAGGACAGATTTCCTACACAATCATCTGGAACCGGTATGGGGCAATCGTCTGCTGCAGGGCAGGTATCGGTCGAGGCATTCGGAGGTAGAAGAACACCGACTGGATCTGCCGTGTTGGCCCAAGCCTGGAAGGAGGATCTTGATGCAGGGCATCTCTTGGCATCACTGTATCAGTTATTTGGTGAGGGCGTGTTGTCATTCATTCAGCCGGTGGAGATGTCTTTCTTTATCTGAGCCTCTGTTAAATCATGAGGTGCTTCTGCCACCGAGATTGGTGCATCTGCAACTTTTACAGGATGACACTCCTTTTAAGGGTGTAGTGATATTTATTTATATGGTGATGGCTGCTATGCCCTGTTTTGAGATGAAACTGCTGTTGTTTGAACCGTGGTTTGCTGTGTACTGGTCCGAGGGTGGACCATGATCCAAAGTAGATTAAAATTTTGATCGAGTTATAAAAATCTGATGGATATATTGTTCTTAATTTAGATCTTTATATTTTACCTCTGTGATTTAGGTTATTGGGTTTAGGTTCAATAAGTTAACGATGCCCTATTCTATTCCGAATATTATATTAAAAAATTGAGTTGAAAGTTCTTTGCAAACCTTCTCCCTCCCATTCAAATCTCTTCCATAGAATTTGGTTAAAGAGAAAGTCTAATTTATCAAGAACTTTTATATTTCATAACTTAATAATTTAACCTATGGGCTTAATGTAAGAAGATTGTTGTTTGTTTTAGTGACTTGGTTTTAGATAGTCAATTATCAGATCCGTACCGATATAGCACGCGTCGGCACGCTTGGGAAGGTGGACCTGAAAAGAATCTATTTCTCACTTGGAAGGCTTCAGAGAAATGGTGTTTAAAAGTCTGTAAAGTAAAACACCTCTTAAATGAATGATCATAACATCAACTTCACTGTGGTTTCAATAAACTCTGGCAAAGAGAATGCGATGCAGGTAATAGATTATATTGGCACTTGGGCAAGAAAGATGGGTTCAAAATCACCTGCGATCAAATCATCCATCATAAATAATATCCAACAATACATCCAACACAGACAGCAGGATATCTTCCAAAGATGGCTCATTAAAGTTGGAAGTAGTCATTAGATTCCATCAACAAACAAAAGCATTTTGCCTAGCACTAGCTTCAACTTGGCGACTAAAAGGACCAAAGCTCACATAACAAGTTAGTCCCGGGGAGAACAGATCAAGGAGATCAATGTGAACATTTTAATGTATATAAAGAAACAAGAACTCAAGTTCCCTACCGATTTGAATCACAGTGTATATATAAATTTCTATGGAAGTATCGCGAGAGACTTCTTGATGCAGCTCCAGATAATTAGAAACAAGATTGGAACCTCCTTTGGTTTTGAGAAGTGGATGGCGCACATTAGAAATTAAATCATTACCAAGTGATGCATTAGAATCTGAAGTCTGGCTCCACGTCCATTGCCCAGGCGAATTTTGCAAGTAGTGACTTGTTAAATATCTGGATGGCATAACAGGCCAAGAATTATAAATATGAGAAATGAGTTTTCTGTTGGGAGAAATAAATATATGTATTTGACCGTGGAGTAACATCTAATAAATTAAACCATCTACTGGATGCAATCGCTAATGGATGAAAATAAGTTTCATAAACGCTAAGGTTAAGAGAATTTTCAGAAATATAAAGTAGCAGATGATGAACCTTCTCGATGGGAACTTCATGGCGCTTGCACCATGCAACCGATATTCTGGGATCAAGGTAATTAATCTTTGATGTTCCAAGTGCAACTGTTTTCAAATCCTCCTTTATTTTCTTATCCAACTCCATCTTCTCGATCTTTGCATCAACCTGAGCCAGCTTCTTTTCTATCCTGCAACTTGAAATGCATCAGATCAGACATTAAAAGAAATTTCAAGTTTGAGTCTCCAGATAAGTATATTACACTTCAGGGGACAAGTTTTTCTTTGTCTTCCCTTCTCTATCTTTGAGTGGAGGCTTCCCTTTCCTAGCCCTACTCAAATCCATCTCCAATTCCTCTCTCTGGGTCTGTTTGCAACACATAAATCACATAGGTATCTTTAGAGAAAAATTTACAGAAAATAAATCAACAAGAACTTGTAAAACAATAGACCTTTAAGTCGTTTATCTTCTCATTTAACTTAGACATCTGACTTTCGTGGGACTTTGAGACACTACGCTGATGATTACAAATAATTGCAACCTGTTTTGTCACAGAGACCATCAATTGTGATCAGGATTTAAAGCTACACAATCAATGAATAGACAAAAAAGAAGCCACCACTACCTCTTTGTTTGCATGCTGATAGACAGCGATCTTTTCAGGAAGAGTGCCATCCTTGGTTTCTTTATTCAACTGTGATATCATGGCAAAATAATTATGGACAAAAAGGAACCAAAACCCATTTCTCTAGTCAATAGGATTTCAATACATTGATGACAGTGTGGAATGAAATATCGATTAAAAAAAAGGTGCACATTTGAGGTGACAATAAAATCAAGTATTAGTAAAAGATATAGTATATAGTCTAGAGATCAATAGACTTATAAAAACATGTTTCAATACCCAATAACATCATTCTCCAGCACTCAAGAGCAGAAATACAACTATACATCAGTATTGCATGGAATACCAAGCTATTCATTATCAGAAAGCAGGTCAGAGGAAAGGAGTTGATAGAATTTGTGGACTGTCGTGCTTACAGAGGAAAATCATAGAAATTTGCTGTCAGCTTCATACTTACTATATCATCCAAAGTAATAGAAGCATTGTATGTACGGAAAACTTTGGCGGTAAGCCCAGGCATGAGTTCCTTCAAATGTGCATTGAGTTTGCTTGTGTCCAGCAGGTCAAATAGATCATCACCCTTACTTTTTCTGCCTCCATCACTCTTTTTAGCTGATGAATAATAATGTATAATTAACGTTCAAACATACTGTTGACAGAAACTGGACATACAAATTTATGTAGTCACCTCTCACCAGTTTGGAATTCTCCAATTGCTTTATAGACAGGCAGTTCAACTACTACAGTATTCAAGTATCTGATAGAATCTTTACCCAGGAAGTCAAACTGGAGAGATAAAAAGTGTTAAAATCATTCGAGGAATGAATGAAACAAAACAAGTGGGTATACCTAAAAGATTATACCTTTAACATATTTGGAGGCACCAACTCAACATTCTCCACCTTTAGAGTGCAGCAACCAACGGTATCAGCCTCGTCATCATCCTGTAAGAATGTTCGAGGAAAAAGAATAAACAGGCAACATCTCAATGTAAGAAACAAATATAATCAATTGCTCTTGCAAGATAAGATACACCCAGCACAAGAGCAACCATCCTGAAAAGTAGGATGGCAAAATTTCCCATGGTCATTAGCTGAGGAAGTATCCCTCAGCAACCTGGAAAACTACGGCCAACAAAAACAACAGCAAAAATGATAGTAAATTTTGATCTTCATGTTTAAGTCCTTCAAGATTGATCCTGGCGAAATCTGATGGATAAGCAGTCAAGGTTAGGACCATCAGCAATTTGATGTTTCAGTGTCAAGTGAATGAATAACTATGATGCAGCTCATTCGATATCAACCTCTCATGGTGAATAAGAATTTTACTAGGCACAGTGACTATAAGAAATCCAGAGTGCATGGAATTTTATGAGGCATTGTAACAAGCTTAAAGCTAGATTGACGCCATCAAAAAGTAGTAGGATAGGATTAGATCAAAGTTTTGCTAACAAGGTATAATATAATAAGTCAAACTGCAACTTATAAGTTCTCAATAAACTGAGGTATCAACAAATAGGAACACCTCAACATAAGCTCATGTTTATATGTCGCAACCACATTTCATAATGTGTAAGTTGGAGACAATTTACAAGCTTCACCATCCATTCAATCATCAGCCTGTTCTTTTCGGAAATTACATAGCTAACCCATCTAGGTTACCAACAAAACTTGTAAAAAGAACATCTTGCAATTAATATGCATGTGTTTGGGGGGAAAGGTTGATATGGTCTGGCCTAGTTTTCAAGATCAAATACGAGTTGACCAGATAGTTGAAAGGGTTAGAAAAATTGGAAATTTAGACACTAGCAAAACTCAAACGTACAACAATGCAGAATAAACGAGGATCAAACTGTCGAAATGATACTGATTTACCTTTTCATTGCCAGCCCTAAGTGCTAGCTTATCAATAAGGTAGGTTGCTACTGCTATTTGCCGCTTTGTTGGATCTTTACTGGTAAAGTCCCTTGTATAATTCGCACGAATATTGTGTATATAATTCTGTAAAATAAATAGAATATTATAAGAGACATGCACCAATGTCTAATGGTGGACACTAGAGATTTTTAACAAAATCCTAATTCTTTCTACTTAATGCCTAGGGACCAATATACTGGTCAAAATTCATGCATGTTATCGGTTCCAAAGGAAAAAAGATCAAGCAATCAGTACCTTCAACAGCCTCGCTTTCTCATACTTCTCTTTGTCGCTTTGTCCTTTTAATGAACTGCTGGCTGCCAAAAAGACATACTTGAACTCTTTTGGATTTATGGGATCATTCCAAAAAGCCAACCATGTGACAGTGTTATCATGTTTTACTTCTTTCCACCTGAAAAAGGAGACTCGAGTGCTGAATTTAGAATGCTCACTAGTAATTTCATAGTATTTTTGAATTGCATTACCTTTCACCAGGTATTGGACATTCTGGAATTGGTGCTTCTTTTCCTATATTGATTGTAATATCACTTGGGCGAATTCTCTTTTTCAGCTTTCCCATCTAAAATTTCATAAACAATGCAAGATGTTTCTGAATTTATACTCATCCTGTCAGACGGCTAATAACAGTTATTAGCAGTATAGTAATGATGGGAATAGAACCTTTGGATGCTCTCCTCGGCCTCGAAACAACCCTGGTGGTTCAACCCTAAAATTTCCAACCTATAAAAACCAACTCATTAGCTCTAGGCATTATAAATCAAAGACAAAGAATGGCCACAAACTTTACAATATGCATCACCATAATCAAGGTATAATACTTGACAAAATGCATCCTAGATGTCATAGCACTGATGAAGAAAGATACCTTGCATTATGTATCAGTTCTCTTCCAAAAAAACCTATGCTGAGAGTACCAATTTAAAAAATATATATCTATTCAAGAAACTTGTAGGTGACTTCCAAAATTCAAAGCATCTATCACGGATTTACTTATCATGTGGTGGATGGTATGTTTCAAGCTGCATAAAACATGCCCATAACATAACAAACTTGTACTAAACTCTAAATTTGATAAAAGTTACATGCACAAATCAATTCACGACTGTCAATAAAGAACAAACATGCAACATCTTAACACAAAGCCATGAGAACCAGGTAATAATATAATTCAAGTTTAAAAGCTTTCCTGTAAATAGAGATGCAGCATAAAACATGTTAACTACCAACTTCATATTACAAACCAAAACACTAACAAAGAACATGAAATTTGAAGTCAGAACTTAGAGTTTACCTTCTCTTTCACACCATCAACAATAGCCCACATGTATTTCTCCTCTTGCTTTAATTTCTCTTCCTTTAAGGCCTTCTTCTCCTACATAAGAAAAATAGACACGTAGTAACTCATACTTACTAACACAATAAGATAAATTTTAATTTGGAGGTAAAAAAAGAAATGACATGGATTGTTTTGTCCAAGATGCACTGTCAATTAATAACGACATGCGTTTGTTCCTCTCGATACATCTTTATTCCTTTTTTTTTGAACTATTGCAATAACAAAAGGAATTTTTGTGGCACAAAATTTTCAAATCACAGCTAAAAGTAGGGATGGTGAACAACATCTTAATAGTTCTGACTAACAATATTCTCAACAGATTTGCAATTTTATGCACATTTTAAATCATAGATGTATGATGAAAGTTTAGAATTTAATAACTTCAAATAGAAGTTGTACACTAAGCATTACTGACAAGAAAAATAACAAGGAAATCATTTAACAATCATGGTAAGTTATAGATGAAGAGCAAAAGACTAAAAGAAAGCCCTCTTCACAATCTAAGAACTTGCAATCAGTTATCCCCTAAAATGCAGTAATGGACAAGAAACAAACTCACAAAAGAATATAAATGTGATTATTCCTAGAGGCTTATTCTCCATAGAGAAAAGGGCCAGAAGTACATCAACGACAACTTCTAATGTATGCCAGCATCAAAATTCACACAATTCCATGTACAAGACTATATGCATGCAAATGAAGCAAATAGCTAAATCTATAGTTAATGTTAGATAATAACAAATTCAAAAGGTAAGAAACCATTGCTCGTGTGTCTATCTCATCAAATCACAGTATCAGATAACCTATATAGACAATTGCAGGGGAATTTACCTCAGTGCTCATCTGCTTCTTCTTTTCCTTCTCCCTTAGATGCCATTCATAAATTGGGGTGAAATCACACAGCTCAAATTTCTTAATTACATGACTTTTACCAAGTATTTGTCGCCAGTCATTCATGAAGTTCTTAATAAATTGGTTTTTGGTGGCATACTCTGTGTCCTTCATCACGGCAAACATTGTTGCAACCTGCAACCGGAGAGTTTAAGAAGTAAAAAAAGGAAAAAAAGAAAAAGATGTTTGAACCTGTAAATCATCAAAACTCCTTGCAGTTCGACAAAAATTTAACAAATATTACTGGTCTTTTTTGGAAGTACAGGAAGCAATATGCAGCAAAAGAGTGAAAGAAAAGGGAACAAATGTTGTAATTGTAGGACAACAAGTGACCCAAACATCTCTGAAAGCTAACCTCCTCTTGTTCGGGAGTCAGATCAACTGGTTGTCCTTTGTAAAGCATTTTAATGCCATGGGGATTGTATGGAGGAGGAAAAATAACACCATTGTGTTCCAAGGTAGTCCACTTCTGTCCCCCACCAGATCCAGGAGGCACCTTCAATATCTTTGAAAATTTAGAATCCTTATCTTTTTTCTTCATTTTCTTGATATCTTTCTTAAATAATGAATGATTTTTCTGAGACACATTCTTGCTGGTTGATGCGCTGTTAGAAGATACTGACTTCTTTATTCTTTGTGAAATTGACACATGATTGGTATCGTCTGCTTTTATTTCTTTCTTTACCGCAACTTCGTGCTTAACTTTCACAGAAGCAGAGGTTTCAGAAACTTTTGCTTTCTTAACTGATGAAGAACCTGTAGGATCAGGATCACCAAGAGGCCGCTTCTGTCCACCACCAGAGGACCTATTCTCACTATTACCTTCCTTCTTGCTAGAACCATTTAATTTTAACTTAGAAGACAAAGGCTTGTCATCTGAAGTTGAACTTTTCATAGATGAACTGCCAATGGCTTTTGACTGAAACCTAGAAAGAAGAGGTTTTTCATCTTCTGAATCATCAGAGCAACCCTTGATATCTGAGTTAATCTTCAGGGTAGGCTTTGCAGATTGTGTCTTCATGGCATGTGAGGGACCACCTTTATTGACAACAGTCGAAGAAGAAAATTTTAAGCTCAGTGGCTTCTCATCATCAGAATCATCAGAATCCTCTCTTTTGATGATTGGCTTGTCCAGATTCTTCTTATCTGTACTCTTGTTTACAAACTTGTGATCTGAGGAATGCATATGTGTCTTCTCTGAGCCCATGGAATTTTTCTTTTGAACTGCTGCTGGTGGTGAATTAAGTCTATGGCTTAATGGTTTACCATCATCTGAATCATCAGATTCTCGAACTTCAAGAGATGACACATCCTGATACTTTGGTCTCACATCATTGGTTGTGGATTTATGATAGGATATGTGTTTTGACTGGACAGAGACCGAAGACTGTGAATGTGAGATAGGCTTCTCATTCAATGTCTTTGCAGTAGGGAGCACTTCAGCACTTTGCAAACGAGAGTTCTCACCATTACGAGCAATTTGACCAGAAACAAGATTAGAACCATCATGCTTTTGAGTTGTCTTCTTTGATGTAGAGCTCAAGTGGCTTTGTTTCGATGAAGAATTTGGCCTCTTAAAAATAATAGGTCCCTCGTCGTCTTCTCCACTGTCATTCATAACTTGATTGATGCAACCATGAACAGACATTAGCTATATTTTAGTTTGTCCACGTAGACCGAGTTCCACCTGAAATACATACAAAATTCTGGAAGCTGAAGCAAGAAGGTAGGAAAAAAGAAAGAAACTTGGATTCACAATAAAATAAAAACAATTTTTGTCAGACATTCACAGCGCAAGTGAAGCTAACGTTGAATCAGGAAACAGATCAAGGAATCAGCTCATTCTCTACTAATCCATTTACATGTGTTGGTTCCTAGAGACACTAGCATCTACATTTCTCAGTGCACATAGTTGATCATATAAATGTTTATCTATTGAAGAAAGCAAAGAATACTTTAAGACTTTGGTTTCAGAGCTAAGAGGATCAATCAAGATATGTCATTTTGAAAGCATTTTTGCATAGTACATGGGAGACATGAGTAAATGCGAATAAAAGTTGCAGGTCTCACATCAATCACATCCAGGAAACCTGGATCTACCTCTCAAAACTCACAAATATATCATCCATTCTCCATCACTTAGTAAGCCCTAAAATGAGTCCTCACCGTATAAATGGCTGTTGCAGCAGACATGCATTTTCTGCAAGTAAACATGCACATATAGGGACCATCTACAACATGTACAAGCACTAATTCCAGTTCAAGATATCATGCTCATAGTCGGCCTAAAATACAATCCACCAAAGACAACGATACAATGCGCGTTCAGCTGCACATATTCACGACCACCCAGATTTTTGCCAACGAGCAACAAATCCACAGAAAACATAACAAAACCAACAGATTAAAGGGCACCAATCGACAAGGTTCCACTTTTAGCGCACCGATCGGACAAAGACAGAGGAACACCAAGCCAATTACAACTATTCTTAGAGGAGCTACCTGATTTCTTCCACGGCAGAGCAACTACCGATGAGGAAAGGGAAAGGAGCCGGAATCAAGAAGCTACTTCTGCGGAGCTTCGAGATTAGGGCTCTCCCGGTAGTCGATTAGGGTTTCTTGGGCGAGCGATGCTTCCCTTTTGGCTTTGTCCCGTCTCTTTCTTCCCCAAATCCGTGAGGGTTGGATTTCTCTTGTTCTTGTAGGATCAAATCTTGCAGAAAACACCCTCGGATTTTACGGAATTGTATTCATAATATTTATTTATTTCTTCGGATTTAAATACCCTCTCCTTTTCCGTTACAGTTGCATATTGATTTGGTTTGGTTTGGTTTGGTTTGGTCAAATTTTGATTAGATTTAAAATTAGGAAGGAATTGATTGGCTTAAATCCGCTTAATCTATATATTTATACATATAAGACAAATATTATCATTAATTTTATAACGTAAGAGTATATAATAGAAGAATTCATGTATTGTCGTATTTAATTTTGACTCCGACGGGGTTATGTATGATTAGTTCCAATCCGGCTCAAGTTAGCACCATGATCTAACTCGAGTTCCAAAGCGATCGAATCGGTCCTAGTCCATGATCGGGTTGGGTTGGGTCGAGTCGATCGAGTTGCGTTCAATTGATCGAGATAGATCAATTTGGATATATCTAATCAAATTAAATCAATTTAAAACCGACTAATATGACTCGATTAATTAATTTATATTTTTAAATAATTTAATATATATATATATATATATATATATATATATATATATATATATCTTAAATGAACCGATTCAATTTAATTGAACCCAATCAAATTTTTGGTCCAATTAAATAACACTATAAGATTTATAAAATTGAATTCTTATCATTTGTAAAATTAGACCTTTGTGTTGATTTGATTAATCAGTTTGAATTGGTTAAAGGTTTATGATAGCGAATTTAATCGGATTGGTATCTTTTCAATCAAAATCACTTTTGTTCAACCTGGTTAAATCGATGGATATCTGTTATGTTATTTATTATGGCACTATTTGAGAATAGTAGCGGCTTGTTGGGGGTGTTTAAATTGATTAGCATCAAACTGTTAAGATCAAATCAAATCTCTTTTCTATTTGATTCAATTAAAGTAAGATAGTTTTAATCAAAATCGATTTGGATCTATCTAATCGAATAGATTCAAAACCGATTAATCTGACTCAATTAATCAATTTATAATTTTAAATAATTTAAAAATATATATCTTAAATGAAATGATTCAATTTAATTGAATCGAATTGGAATCAAATTGAAATCAATTTAGATCAAATCAATTTAAAACCTGACTAATATGACTCAATTAATTAATTGAGTTAAATCGAGTGATATATGATATTTATTGTGATAGTATTTCAAATAAGGACCAATTTGAGAATGATAGTGAAGTGTTTAAACTGATTCATATCAAACTGTTAAGATAAAATCAAATCATTTTTTTTTGTTGGATTTGATTAAAGTAAGATAGTTCTAATCAAAATTGATTTGGATCTATCAAATCAAATCGATTCAAAATTGATTAATCTGACTCCATTAATTGATTTATAATTTTAAATAATTTAAAATATATATCTCAAATGAAATGATTCAATTTAATTGAATCGAATTGGAATCAAATTGAAATCAATTTAGATCAAATCAATTTAAAACCCGACTAATATGACTCGATTAATTAATTTATAAGTTTAAGTAAAATTATATTAAATAGAACCGAATCAAAATTTTGGTCCAATTAAATAACACTATAAAATTTATAAAATTAGACTTTTGTGCCGATTTGATTAATTAGTATGAATCGGTTAAAGATTTAGGATAGTGAATCACTTCAGTTTGAATGGGTTAAATCTAGTGATATATGATATTTATTGTGATAGTATTTGAAATAAGGACCGATTTGAGAATGGTAGTGAAGTGTTTAAACTGATTCATATCGAACTGTTGTTGGATTTTTTTGTTGGATTTGATTAAAGTAAGATAGTTCTAATCAAAATTAATTTGAATCTATCAAATCAAATCGATTCAAAATTGATTAAACTGACTCGATTAATTGATTTATAATTTTAAATAATTTAAAATATATATCTCAAATGAAATGATTCAATTTAATTGAATCAAATTGGAATGAAATTGAAATCAATTTAGATCAAATCAATTTAAAACCCGACTAATATGACTTGATTAATTAATTTATAAGTTTAAGTAAAATTATATTAAATAGAACCGAATCAAAATTTTGGTCCAATTAAATAACACTATAAAATTTATAAAATTAGACTTTTGTGTCGATTTGATTAATTAGTTTGAATTGGTTAAAGATTTAGGATAGTGAATCACTTCAGTTTGAATGGGTTAAATCGATTGATATATGATATTTATTTGAATGTATTAAATCGATTGATATATGATATTTATTGTGGCAGTATTTTAAATAAAGACCAATTTGAGAATGGTAGTGGCTTGTTGAGGTGTTTAAACCGATTCATATGGAACTGTTAAGATAAAATCAAATCATTTTTTTTTGTTGGATTTGACTAAAGTAAGATAGTTATAATCAAAATCGATTTGGATCTAGCAAATCAAATCGATTCAAAACTGATTAATCCAACTCGATTAATTGATTTATAATTTTAAATAATTTAAAAATATATATCTCAAATAAAATGATTCAATTTAATTGAATCAAATTGGAATCTTAGTCAAATTAGATACCACAATAAGATTTATGTAATTGAGTTCAAAATATTTTTAAAATTAGACTTTTGTGTTGGTTTAATTAATCGGTTTAAACGGGTTAAGAATTTAGGATAGTAAATTCAATTGAATTGATATCCTTTAAATCAAAATCAATTCAGTTTAAATTTGTTAACCAAATGGATATCTTAGCATCCACCAATCTTGACCTTTAAGACGATCTTACCTCATGTTGATAATGATTAGTATTATATATATGTACAAGATCTATCTAATAGTATAAATTAGGTATATATTTTTCTTAATACGTTTTGTGCTATTCATTTTATATAAGTTCAATCGATTAATATATTATAACGTTTATAGTCTTCAAAACTGAACTATTAGTGAATCAGTTTTGATTTAATCAATTTTGGTGAAAGTTATGATTAACTTAGAGGTTTCAATTACATCCGTGGATATGATTTAACACTAAATAGTCAATTATCCTCGGGTTAACTTATTCAAATTTATTTAATCAAAATTGAATATAATCTATTTTAAATTAGACCAGTTCCAAATCGGTTAAATGATTATTGGAGATTGATTGAGTTAGGTTCTAGTTAAATCAAGTTCAATTAGATTATTGAGCTAGGGTTCAAATGAATTAAGAGTTAAGTGATATTCTTTCACATTAATGATATTTGAAAGATAAATTAAGATATTTTAAAATATTATTTTATTTCGATATGGACATGAGTAGTATGAGATGATTTTGTTTCTCTATCCGGTATTGGGAGGAATGTGTCCCTAATTTGACGAGTGACGAACACCACTTTATTCATTGTTAGAAGTGCAATATGAGTTTGTCTTCATCCTTTTTTTTAGAGAACATAACTTATCTCGTAAGATAAAACTTCTTTATCTGCATTAAAGGTGAGCTCCTTCGAGTATTTGATATACACTAGTGAGATGATTGACTTTTAGATATATATTTATTTTATAGTTGACTTATTGAGATTCTTACTTAGTGTTGCTAAATAAAACCTATGGCTAGTTATGGATTTTCAAAACAATCTCCCAATAGCATAGACTATTCTAATAGAGAATAGGCTTTTATCTAATATTAGGTAGAATTAGTTGGATTTTATTTTTGAGTTGATATTAGTATGTTTACTATTTTGAACTTTTATTTTAATAAATAAATAAATAAATTATAATAAATATTTATAATTTATGTGTATTAATAAAGTTATGATTATTTATTTATTTATTAAAGAGTGGAAAGATGTTGTAATTGTTGAGAAATCTTGGGGGCGACATCATATGTGCAGCGGAAGAATAAGAAAACAAAATCCCCGATTCCCAAAGAGATGTTCGTCGTCGTGCGAAGATTGGTACGCAAAAATCCGCGAAACTTAAAACTACGTATAGAGTAGATTGTGTTACCTAGGGAGATCGTATATTTCTGTTTCCTTGCAGATCATTAGGAGAGGGTGAAGGAGGTCAAACGTCCTCCTCTCTAGCGGTGATCCATACAGCAGGGCTACGACGACGCTCCTCAAAACTCCAGGCCTACTCTGAGGTGGAGAGGGGGAGGAGAATAGGAGAGGCAAGCAAAGGGTCTAGCCTATGAGGCTCTGAATCCCTCCTATTTATAGAGGCCCCTTGTCAAACCCTAATGGGTCCTCCCTAGTGGGTATTGGATCTACATCCAATAAGACAAGGGCTCCGTCGGATATCTCATATCCGAACCTCTACTCATCGCAATGCCTACCATATGTGTGTGACCCTCTAGGCTCAATATCGAGCTGGCCGTGAGTCATACCTGTTAGAACTCCTTCCAACTCAGTGAATTATTATCTCTGTAATAATTCACTCGACTCATCGACTACGGACGTACTAGGCCACTACGCCGTAGTCCCCAGACGATACAGGGGAATCCAATCCATTGGACCTGTCTGTCCTCAGTTATCGTGTATCTATAGTCCCTCATCCATCTAATATCCCAGAGACCGTATATCGAGCATGGTGCTGTCAGACCCATACGGTTTCTACTCGAGTCTCGCTCTAATCGGATTCTCCCGGAGAACTCTTTCTCTCTCAACCCGAATGACCCTGGCCTGGGATTTGTCTAAGCAAGAACACATGGGATATTCCTCTCATGACGCCGAGAGTAGATGATCCTCTATCGACACTCAATAGCCCTCGTAAGGTTGACTACCACTCCCAATGACCAGTTGTACTAGATCTGAGACAGCCAAACCTATAAGTCTGGTATCAAAGAGTGGAGCACTCATACAGGACATCCTTGGTGTCTCAAGTCTAAGGACCAGATACACCACTAGGACTACGGAATCGCTGTCTGACAATAAGGCATCATCAACCATCCAGCATTCCGTAAGCGGATCAATCAGTGAACTCATTCTCCAATGAGCACCTGTACTGTATCCCTAGTGTCCCTACACGAGAAACTATGAGACCAGTTGCATCCATCATATGGACGGGTATACAGCACACCAGTCTGTCCGGTTATCACGATGTCCCTCTCGAGTAACCTATGACCAGGATTATTTAGGATATGTGTTTAAAGGTGAATCGATCTCATTATCGTGATCTCATCACGATCTGATTCCCATTGCACAAATCCAAGGACATCATAATATATATATGCATTTATGCAATAGTTATAAAGTGATATACGCTAAAATATAATAAGCAAAAAGATTATGTATCAAGTCACACGTGTTATCGCTCACGTGATTGGCTTGCTGGGCACCTATGACTAGCAATCTCTCACTTGACCTAAAGCCAATCACCTATGTGTCTGATCCCCATCAGACCCCTGTGACGCTCAAAGACAATCTGAGACAACGGCTTTGTCAGTGGATCTACAATGTTATATTCGGATGGAACTCTTTCCACTGCTACATCTCCTCGGGTTATGATCTCTCTGATAAGCTGGAACCTCCTCAGAACACTTCTGATTAGACCCGGGTTCCCTTATTTGAGTAATCGCCCCATAGTTGTCGCAATATAAGGAAGCCAACTTCTCGCTATCTGGAACGACTCCCAAATCTGTGATGAACATATTCAACCAGACTCCCTCCTTTGCTGCATCTGATGCAGTAATATACTCCGCCTTTGTGGTCGAGTCAGCAGTGGTATCTTGCTTGGAACTCTTCCAGCACACTGCTCCTCCATTCAAGGTGTATACATACCCTGAATTCGACTTGCTATCATCAACATTAGACTAAAAACTTGAGTCAGTGTAGCCTTCAACCTTAAGGCTATTACCTCCATATACTAGTAAAAGATCCTTAGTCATTCTCAAGTACTTAAGGATACACTTTACTGCTTTCCAGTGCTCCAAGCCTGGATCCGCTTGATACCTGCTCATGACACTCAGAGCATGCGCTATATCAGGCCTAGTACATAGCATGACATATATGATAGACCATATTGCTGAGGCATAAGGTATCATATTCATGTTCGCCCTTTCTTCTGGAGTCTTTGGGGACATACTCGTAGAAAGCGATATCCCATGTCTCATCGGTATGAGACCTCTCTTGGAATTTTTAATGCCAAACCTTTTGACAATGGTTTCTATGTACCTGGACTGGGACAAGCCAAGCATCCTCTTGGATCTATCTCTATAGATTCTAATCCCTAAGATATAGGATGCTTCCCCTAAGTCCTTCGTGGAGAAGTGTCTAGATAACCAAGCCTTTACTGTGGATAGCATTCCTACGTCGTTCCCAATGATGAGGATGTCATCCACATATAATACCAAAAAGGTGATAGCGCTTCTACTTACCTTCATGTACACACAAGGCTCATCTTCGTTCTTAACGAAGTCATAAGATCTGATTGCCTCATCAAATCTTATGTTCCAACTTCGGGAAGCTTGCTTTAGTCCATAAATGGATCTAAGTAACCTACACACCTTATCTGGGTAGTTCTTGGACACGAATCCCTTAGGTTGCATCATATACACCTCCTCCTTGA
Source organism: Musa acuminata AAA Group (assembly GCF_036884655.1). Classification (NCBI taxonomy): domain Eukaryota; kingdom Viridiplantae; phylum Streptophyta; class Magnoliopsida; order Zingiberales; family Musaceae; genus Musa; species Musa acuminata. The sequence continues at coordinate 12,689 of NW_027021289.1, read as the reverse complement.
GGTTCCCATTGAGGAATGCAGTTTTTACATCCATCTGTCAGATCTCATAATCATAGTGTGCTGCAATAGCCAATAGAATTCTGATGGATTTTAGTATTGCTACGGGTGAGAAGGTTTCGTCGTAGTCAACACATTGCCTTTGACGATACCCCTTAGCCACTAGCTTTGTTTTATAGGTCTCTACCTTTCCATCTACTCCGATTTTTTTCTTAAAGATCCACTTGCAACCGATGAGTACAATACCTTCGGGCACATCAACTAGGTTCCAAACCTTGTTGGAGTACATAGAATCTATCTCAGAATTCATGACTTTTTGCCACTTCCCGGAGTCTATACTCATAATAGCCTCCTCGTAGGTCTGAGGATCAATATCCTCAACATCCTCTCCTCTAATATGTCTCACATATCTATCAGGAGGATGGGATACTCTATCATACCTGCATAAAGTTGAAACTTGTGTATTAGGTACCTGAATAAACTCGGGCTGTAGAGTGATGCTTGAGCTTGGTTCTCCAACCTCGCTCAACTTTATCATTCTCCCACTATCTCCGCCAAGAATATGTTCCTTCTCAAGGAACACTGCTCTCTTAGCTACAAAGATCTTTTGGTCCTCGAGATGATAGAAATAATACCCACAAGTTTCCTTGGGGTATCCCACAAATTTGAATCACTCTGTCTTTGATTCTAACTTATCGGGGTTGTGTCTTTTAACGTGGGCAGGGCAGCCCCAAATCTTAACAACCTTAAGATCATGCTTCTTCCCTTTCCATATCTCATATGGTGTAGACACTACCGACTTAGTTGGAACTCTGTTCAGAAGGTAAGCTGCGGTCTCTAGGGCATATCCCTAGAATAAAATGGGTAGGTCAGCGAAACTCATCATGGACCGTACCATGTCTAATAGCGTACGATTCCTCCTTCTAGAGACACCATTGAGCTGAGGTGTATAAGGAGGTGTCCAAATATCCCATGGTCCTTGAGGAACCGAGTAAACTCTGTACTCACCTCCTCGATCTGATCGAAGAGTTTTGATACTCTTTCCAGTCTGGTTCTCTACCTCATTCTTATACTCTCTGAATTTCTCAAAGGCCTCGGACTTGCACTTCATTAAGTACACATATCCATACCTTGAGAAATCATCAGTAAAAGTAATGAAGTAGGAGTAACCACCAATGGCATGAGTTGACATGGGTCCACATACATCACTATGTATAAGTTCCAACAGCTCAGCGGCTCTCTCTCCAATTCCACTAAATGGAGAGTTGGTCAGTTTTCCACGAAGGCAAGGCTCGCAATTTGCATATGACACATAGTCGAATGGATCTAGATATCCATCATTTAACAACTTTTGAATCATTCTCTCATGGATATGACCTAGCCTACAATGCCATAGGTATGCACTGTTCACCTCATCTCGTTTCCTCTTAGACACTTACATTCATGATACGTGGAGTAGTGTCTTGCATAAACAAACCTTTATGCAATATTCCTCTCGTCAATCTCCCCCGCTAGAATTTACAATAAATTGTAGATGTGATAAGCAATACTGGTATCCAATACCAATGCACTATCACAAAAATCTAACAATTGGAGATTGATCATGAATGTACCTGAAGCTTCTCCAAGCTTCTATTTCGCCCTTTCTGCAAGGTACTCTTTGCAGTTCCTCTTCCAGTGCCCATCTTTACCACAGTGGATGCACTGGCCTTTGTCCTTTGTTGGGTCTTTCTTAGCAACCTTTGCTTTACCTGGTTTGCCCTTGCCCTTTCCCATCTTAAGGGGCCTTTTTGCTTTCCTTTTCTTTCTGGTCTCACTAGTGTAGAGAACTGGCTTCTCTTTCTTAATAGTACTCTCTACCTCCCTCAACATATTGAGAAGCTCTTGGAGAGTCACCTCAAGCTTGTTCATATTAAAATTCATTATGAATGTGAAAAGGAATCTGGTAGGGACTGAAGCACAATGTCCACACATAAGTTATCCTCTAGGACCATTCCTAGACCTATGAGTTTCTCTATCCACTCAACCATCTTTAGGACATGGTTCTGAACTGGTGTCCCCTTAGTCATCCTAGTGCGGAAGAGGCTCTTGGATATCTCATATCGCTGAGTCTTTCCCTGTTCCTCAAACAATTTGATGACATGTAGGAGAATGGATCTAGCATCCATCTTTTCATGTTGTCTCTGTAACTCAGGAGTCATAGAGCTCAACATATAGCACTGAGCAAGAGTGGAGTCATCAATGTACTTCACGTAGCGAGCGATCTCATCCTCGCTTGCCCCTTCTTGGAGCGTAGGCATCATTGTTTCAAGGACGTACACGATTTTCTCCGCTGTGAGAACAATTCTCAAGTTACGGAGCCAATCTGTATAATTTGGACCAGTGAGGCGGTTGACATCAAGTATGCCACGTAAGGGATTCGAAAGCGACATTTTCTAAAAATAAAGATGCAGCAGAAATGAATAATATGCAGATTTTGCAAGAAATAAACTATCAAGATATGGACTTCTATCTTAATATGCTCCCACTATTTCACTAACGAGTCACGCGACACCCTCAGCACATGAAACGGAAGTCTCCGACCGACTTCTAGTGGGGATCAGGATCCAATCAACGTCTTAGTGTAACCTCGAGGGACTCGACCAATCACACTAAGCCTAAAAGGTATGCAACTCTTGCCGATCATAACTCCTTGTGATTCCCGTCCTGTTCGGCCTCCGAATCACCATGGCCTCGAGGGACTCGACCAACCATGATGCTCGGTTAAGTCAACACATTCGTTACAAGATGAGTCTGATTTGATGATATACCCTCGAGGGACTCGACCAAGCATACCATGCCCTCAGGTCACCGGTGACATCTCTATGTCGTAAGCAAGATAGCGAATCGCGATATATGTGAGTCTCGAGGGACTCGACCAACTCAACCTACACCGGGAATCGGTTCCTACTTATAATGATGGAAGGCCATGTGGGTCAATCTAATTGCCTCACGTTTACCGACTTAATATTATCGAGAGATGTTTCTATGATTTGGTCTCCTAATATGACATGTCACACATATACATATTTAATATATATCTATATCGCATGTAAATATATATACATATCTAGTATGTGTATAAGCAATCACACCAGATGATCATGGACCACAACCTAATGTGATTAGGCCCGAGCCAGTAGGCCTAATCACTCACATCAAGATCTATGTGTGCAACGGTGCATCTCCATGCCCTGTGATCGTCCATCTCGTCCTTATCGGTTCCGTCGACATCTTGATGCATCTTCATGCATCACGATCGTCCGTCTCGTGGGTCCCGCTATCGCATCCACGCTCCCGCTGCGCCTCCTCATGTGATTACAACTTAATCATGGGCACACAGGACCGACAATAACCGAGAAATATAATGGAGGCTCGCAGACCTCAATAATATTAATTACAAGTACACACATCACACGGTCAATGATCATCCGTCCACACATCATACATCACATGTATAAATAATCATCATCATGTAGGACTACTAGATAATAATAAAAATAATAATCGACTAAAATTTTTAATTAATTAATATTTTCTGAAATCAGGGACATGTCGGGAATTTCTCATTCCTAAGGGTATTTTCATAATTTGGACAAAAGACGGAAATAGGAATTTCTCAAATTCACAGGGGCAAAACTATCTTTTTCCCAAAACCCTAATTCCCTCTTACTGTTGCCGTCGTCGCCACCCTACTGGCGGCACGCCCGCTGGCGGCGTTGCCGCTGTAGGTGGGCACCCCCGCGGGCGGTTCTGCCGGTGGGGCAACGCCCGCAGGCGGTGTTGTCCCGCCGGGCGACCGCCCCTGGGGGGGGGGGGGGGGTTTCGCCTGCGGGCTGCCAGCCCCGCCGGACGCAAGCCTGCTGCAAGCAGGCCGTCGGTCGGCTGCTGTAGGCGCAGCCCCTGTCCTGCTTGCCTTCGGTTGCGCTGCACGCACGTAGATCGAGGGTAGCAACTGTTGCTGCCCTTCCTTGTTTTTGCGTCAACGATTTTGACGTCAAAATTCTTCCTAAACACAACACACGCAATTCGAAACTAATCATTCGCACGAACAAACTGGCTCTGATACCACTGTTGGGAAATCTTGGGGGCGACATCATATGCATAACGGAAGAATAAGAAAACAAAATCCCCGATTCCCAAAGAGATGTTCGTCGTCGTGCGAAGATTGGTACGTAAAAATCCGCGAAACTTAAAACTGCGTATAGAGTAGATTGTGTTACCTAGGGAGATCGTATATCCCTGTTTCCTTGCAGATCATTAGGAGAGGGTGAAGGAGGTCAAGCGTCCTCCTCTCTAGCGGTGATCCACACAGCAGGGCTACGACAACGCTCCTCAAAACTCCAGGCCTACTCTCAAAGGCTCTAGCCTATGAGGCTCTAAATCCCTCCTATTTATAGATGCCCCCTGTCAAACCCTAATGGGTCCTCCTTAGTGGGTATTGGATCTGCATTCAATAAGACAAGGGCTCCATCGGATATCTCATATCTGAACCTCTACTCATCGCAATGCCTACCATATGTGTGTGACCCTCTAGGCCCAATATCGAGCTGGCCGTGAGTCATACCCATTAGAACTCCTTCCAACTCAGTGAATTATTATCTCTGTAATAATTCACTCGACTCATCGACTATGGACGTACTATGCCACTACGCCATAGTCCCCAGACGATACAGGGGAATCCAATCCATTGGACCTGTCTGTCCTCAGTTACCGTGTACCTATAGTCCCTCATCCATCTAATATCCCAGAGACCGTATATCGAGCATGGTGCTGTCAGACCCATACGGTTTCTACTCGAGTCTCGCTCTAATCGGATTCTCCCGGAGAACTCTTTCTCTCTCAACCCGAATGACCCTGGCCAGGGATTTGTCTGAGCAAGAACACATGGGATATTTCTCTCATGATGCCGAGAGTGGATGATCCTCTATCGACACTCAATAGCCCTCGTAAGGTCGACTACCACTTCCAATGACCAGCTGTACTAAATCTGGGACAACCAAACCTATAAGTCTGGTATCAAAGAGTGGAGCACTCATACAGGACATCCTTGGTGTCTCAAGTCTAAGAACCAGATACACCACTAGGACAACGGAATCGCTGTCTGACAATAAGGCATCATCAACCATCCAACATTCCGTAAGCGGATCAATCAGTGAACTCATTCTCCAATGAGCACTTGTACTGTATCCCTAGTGTCCCTACACGAGCAACTATGAGACCAGTTGCATCCATCATATGGACGGGTATACAGCACACCAGTCAATCCGGTTATCACGATGTCCCTCTCGAGTAACCTATGACCAGGATTATTTAGGATATGTGTTTAAAGGTGAATCGATCTCATTATCGTGATCTCATCACGATCTGATTCTCATTGCACAAATCCAAGGACATCATAATGTATATACATGCATTTATGTAATAGTTATAAAGTGATAATATAATAAACAAAAAGATTCTGTATCAAGTCACACGTGCCATCACTCACGTGATTGGCTTGCTGGGCACCTAATTTTATGAAAAAAAAATTCAAGGTGGGTTCAACGAAGTTGATAGGCTAATCAACTCATTAGGCTCGAATCATGACAAATGGTATCATAGCTGACCTAGTATTGGGGCTTAGTGAATGACTCAAGACAAAAATGACTATTAGTGGATGAAGTCGGAGGACTCATCATGATGTGGAGTCATCAGTGAGCTATGACTCACATGTATCATGTTAGGATTTGACTTAGACCGTGTTGGATCTTACTGAGGATGTCAAACCCTTAAATAAGAGAGATTGTGACACTTGTATTAGTCTCACATTATAATTGAACAAAACTAAGATTAACTTATAAGGTCTGATGAATGAGTTATTATTAATTTTAGATTAAATATTTTGACCAATGATTTGGACTAAACGAAGTTGTGACAGGATGCAATCGATGAGATATTTGAGGATAATCTCGTCGAGCATATTGGTCATGTCATCAGTTAAGGAGGGGGTTAAGGAGGGGATGAATTGTATTGCTTATGTCTATCAATATAGATTATTTTCGAGGAACGAGGTGAGGATGGGGGATAAGAGATGAGAGATGAGATGTGTATAGGAACGGAGTGGGGAGTGCTACGTGCTAATAAAGAAAACCCTCCATTCCAGCCTCTATCCTCATTTATTATCTTTATCTCCACCCCTTATTTAATTTAGAAGTGTTAATTAAGCGACAAACATTAGAATTTTTTTTCTCTTTACGTGAATCAAATAAGATATAATTTAATGAATCTGATTAGTGATAAAGTACTAAGCAAACGATGAGATAATATTTAAATAAAAAATATTTCAATATGAAAAAAAAAATCATGAGCAATTAGATCAATCTTTCATTATAAAATAATAAAATTATGAATTTTCATACTCGTAGCGTAGGGGGTCATTCACCTTGACAAACAATACTCTTGATGTTGTCCTTCCCTGATACCACCTATAGAGATGTGCGCCTACCGATCATCAATATTAATGAATCATGGGATGATGCAAGGGGTACTCCAATCTGATGACTCGAGTATAAAAGCTAGTCTCCAATACTCAAAGGAGATAGTTGGACTATTTTTTACTTCTCTACTAACTTAACCATCGAAAGGGTTAGGTCGAGAACATCCCTCCAACGCTGACTACTTGTATAAAGACCTTAGCGAGGCTTAAGTGCCACTTCGGGACTAATCCATAACCCGTTTACGATGAACAAACAATGCCCCGGATCGTGCCAGTCGGATCCATCTTCTCACGTGACCCACCCGGTGTACCCCTCCGAGGAGCTTGTATTTTCGGTACCGAACCGAATCGAACCAATGTGGACTCCCCGTCCACGGCATCAACAACAGAGGCCTTTGAACAGGAGGAAACAACCACCAGCAAGGGGATGCTTTGAATGAAAGGCAAGAATCCGACGCGATCGAGAACGTAGTCCATGAGATCCACAAGCACGGTCTCGCCGGCGCCGCCGGCAAGCCCAAGTAGCATGATGGTGATGAGGGATGTTGCTTTTCTTTGTACCTTCGTCGCCTCCCGGCGAAGGTACTCCTTCTCAAGACAATGGTTCTGCGAGGCCGACATGATGAAGTGGATGCGGGCCAGCCTCTCGCGCCGGGGCTGGATTCTGGGCTCCCCGAACTCGCTCGAAGTCGAGCTGTGCGAGTGCAATGTGGTTGCCCTGCTGAACGATCTGTTCGAGGGCAGCTCCGACGCGGCGCTGGCTTTCTACTTCTTTAGGCTGTCGCAGAGGTACAGCGGTTTGAAGCATGGCGTCCGCGCGGTTTCCACGATGGTGCACATAGCGGTTTCGGGGAATATGAACGACATCGCAGTGAATCTCCTTCGGAGTGTTCTTAGGGATGTTGATGAGTACAGCGCTGGAGAATGGCATCAGCTCTTGTCTGATGCGTTGCGTGAAACTAGCAATAGTAGGAGAGTTTTGGAAACTGTATATAGCATGCTCGTTAAGCGTTATGTAGATAAAGGAATGATCAAGATGGCTATTAGTTTGGTGGATGATATGAGGAACCTTGGCATGTACCCGACCATCCGTGTGTAGAGTTCTCTCATCGAGTTGCTGCTGGAATCCAAGCAGTTCAAATTGGCATGGAAGGTATTTGTGGAAATGCCGATTATAAGTTTATTTATCCGGGAGTTTGGTGCTCATGGTGACTTCGACTGTGCTTATACATTGCTCTTCGAGATTCAGAACTATGGTGGTCAAGCCGATGTTGTTGTGCATACAACAATGATAAATGCCTGGTGCAAATGGGGACTCCTCAAAGAGGCAACTGCTCCACTATATAAAATGTTGCAGTTGGGCATCTCTCATGATGATGTTTTGGGCTCTTCAGTTGTTGATGGTTATTGCAAAGTTGGTAGGTTGGTGATGCCGTACATCTTTTGAACTCTCTAAGTAGCATTCCTGATGTTTTTGTGTATAATAGCTTGATATTAAAGTTATGTAAAAATGGCAATATGGTAGAAGTTTATGAGCTGTTCAAAGAGATGTTTGAGGTGGGGTTAGATCCTGACTCATTCAATCACACAGCTATTATCGTTGGTTACTGTAGAGCATGTGAGATAGATCAGGCTTTGAAGACATTTGCACTAATGCTGAAAAGAGGGGCTAAGCCAACTGTTTTTACATATACAGTGTTGATAGAAAGCTGTTGTGACAGAAATGATCTTTGTGGTGCACGGTACATTCTTTTTTGATGAAAATGGAGGGTGTACAACCTGATGTTGTCACCTATAATACATTGATCAATGGTTACAGGAAGAAGGGCCACATGCATAGGGCATATGAGTTGAAGGATGTCGGAAAAGGATGGTGTATCCGCAGATGTCGTGACATATAGCATTCTCATGCATGGACTTATCAGAAGAGGCTACGTCAAGGAATCAAGAGAAGTCTTCAATGAACTTGTTAGAAGGGGGTTTTCTCCTGAAAGAATCACATTTACCAATGCAATTGAGAGTTATTCTCAAGTTGAAAATTTGGAAGAAGCATTTCTCATATGGTGTAGCATGAGCAATAATGGAATAACACCTGATGTTGTCACTTGTTGTGCTCTCCTTAATTGTTTCTGCAAAAGGCAGCACATGCAAGATGCAAGTGTTTTATTTCACAAGACGTTGTGCTCTCCTTAATTGTTTCTGCAAAAGGAAACGCATGCAAGATGCAAGTGTTTTATTTCACAAGATGTTGGATGCTGGATAGGAGCCTGACCTAATGTGGATTCTGTAAAGAAGGGAACATTAGTGAAGCCTGCCGTTTTCTGTTCATGATGAAAGAAAATGATAATTTTCCTAATAATCTTACATATGAGGCTCTTGTTTGCTGCTTTGAGAAAATAGGAGTAAAAAATGCAGTTGAAAATGCTGCCATGAAGATGTATGAAATTTTCTTTGAAAATAGAATGATGGATTCTTAATGAATTTTTAGATGTGCTTTAATGCCATTGAATTGATTGGTGTAGCTTCAAAATAATTGTCACTTGCCATCTTCAAACTAATATGAGGGTGCAATTTCTTATGGGAGCTTTGGTGGACAAGTCTGCCAGTAAGGTTGTCAGTCAAAAAAAAAAAAAGTAAGGTTTCTCCTACTTTCTTTTATTCTGTTCTACTGGACCGTAGATGTAAACATCACATTCATTCTGCATTCTCTTTGCTGCACAACATCAGGAATTCTGTTTTTTTAATGTTCTCAGAGTTTAATTTATGCAATTAGATGTGATGTTTTACCTGATTTTTCTAACTGATCTGGAATTTTTCATCTTCCTGTTTTATGTTTACTTGATCTAACATACGGCCAATTTCTTGAACATAGTTGGCAGGAGTATAAAGTGACCGATTGTTGTTAAGAACCATTCAGTTAATTCTGCCTGGTCAACTGACTTCTTTTTTGCAGTCTTCTCTCAGTGCAATAAACAATCTTTGAGAACTACCCATGCATGCTACCCACTGGTCGCTCTTTCAAAACGATTCTAAGCAGCACCTATCGTTACCAACTGTAAGATATTCCAATTAGAACTTTTTCCCTTTTACATTGGTACACGTCTTGATGCCTATGTGCGATCGAATGTTACACAAAAACATGGAGTTAACTTGATACATTGCAATGTTGTGAATGTGGTTGGATCTGAACAAAGGTGGAGTTTGTGCTTGAGAAAAATGATAACAACCCTAGTTGTTTTCTAAGCTAGTATGCGGTATAGACTAATGTGCTCTGTCCTCTAAAGGAACACTATTTTGTTCTCTTTTAATTTCTGCCTTTGTGATACAATCTGTTGCATACTATTATGATGTTTGTCAAAATCTCTGGTGTTACACAAGCTTTTATTATGATGAGAATTAAAACTTGATGTATCTAATAATCATTTAGAACAACTAAAATTTCAATAGGATAATGCAACCACAATGTGTTGCTGTTGCTACAAGTTAAAGATGCATACTGGAAGCAGTAACGTATGTCTCAAATATATCTTTCCCATGTTATTTTTTTATTCTAATTCTTGCACTAACTTGGGTGGAAATTATGACAATACTGCTACGAATAGTGTCTGTGGTGATAGATGCTGAATTTGGAAATTCTTAGGTAATGAGGGGTTACGAAGGTTAATGGCATGTTTTATCATGGCAATAAGTACACATAAGATCATTACTATCTCGGAGAAAGGAAAACTAGATTTCAGAATGATAATTTCTGGAGTCCTTTATCATTAGTTAACTGGACTCAAGCAGGCAAAGGTTTTAATGCACTCAGTATTTCTGAAATCACTTGATGCTTATTGGTAATGCTGAAAAACTGGAGATTTTTCATCTCCTTTAGTTGTCCCTGATAATATGACTGTTTGGAGGACATTCAACTGGTATCCTATCCAAGATTGTGAAATTTTGACTGATCAAATTTTTGTGACTACAATCTCTCCATCAATATCTCTCTATTTTTGGTACAAGTTTCCTAGAAAATTTTGGATGGCGACAGATATGTCACCACAACTACACGATCAGCCATGTGAGAGTGATCGCTAGCAGCGCGCAAGTAGCAAATGACCGCAAAACCCATGCGCTTGGGTGTGATGGGACACAACGATGGCTACAAGGGTTATTGAGGTTTTAGGGTTTCTTTTTTATTAAATATTTTCACACCTAAAAAATTAGATAATTCTAATATGTATCTTAAGAAAAATAATAATTTTATCTTTTAGAAATTAATTTTTTTACTTATATCCTCAATTATAAAAATGACTAATCTGATTTATTTTAATCAAATATTTTGATTGAATTTGATTATGACTGTATTTTACCTGCTTGATTGAATTTAGATTTGATCAATCAAGTTTTTATCGATTTCAAGAAAGTCAAATTTTGATTAACTTTAATTTTTGACTGAGTTAATTAGGTTAATATTTAGCCTAATTCTAGGTCTGCCTAATTAAATAGGATTGACTAGTCTAAGGGTTTCATATAGAATTAAAAAAAATTATTAATTTTTTTATTTTTCTCATATGACATATTGATAAAATTTTACATATAATAATTAAAAATTTATTTATTATTCTTGGATATTTGTTTGGTTACTCATATACATATATTTGAAATTATAAAATAATATTTATTTTCATATAAAGATATGATTTATGTTTTATCATGATTATAGTTATTATATGAGTTTTTCTTTTTGTTGATTAATATTCTATAATTATTATGATTATTTTTTTTATTATTGAACTATTTCAACATACATCATATTTAAAAATAATAATAAATATTATTTATAATTTATACCCTTAAATTTTATTTGATTGATAGCTACCAAAGTGGTCTAAATTGATAGACATATGAGATATAATATATAATAATTATTTTATTATTTATAAAATATTTTTAATTATATTTTATATTATTGTATTGATCTTATAACCATCAAAGTGGCCTAAATCAATAACTTATAAAATAACATTAAAGCATCACTCTTAAATAAAATGAAAAAAATAATATTCATATGATACATATAATTATGATATTTAAATAATTTTAAAAATAATTTATTTTGAATAATTATATAATGGGATAGGATGATATTATTTTGGATATTTTTATAGTTTAGGGTTATATATCCAAAAATAGTAATATTATTCCATAAGGATGATATCAGTTCTCCATAAATAATTTTATATGAACACTAGATATATTAATATTTCACCAAAGGTGAAATATAGATAATATTAATAGTTTAATATTTATTTAAAAAAAATTAAAATATTAATATTATATTATTTTATTATAGTGATACTTCCTACATTACATTTTTATAAATATCCCTATATTTTTTTATTAAATTATTAGAAATAACTTGAGCATATGCAATTTACGTTGAGTGTATTAAACTTTGATCAAACTAGTTGAAAGGATCACAAACATGACTACCAAAAAATACTATGGAATAAATAATTAAAATAAATGATAAAAAAAGATATAAAAGACTTAATTTTATGATAATTACTAATAATATTTAGATTTTATTATAGTCTACAATTAGCACATTAAATATTTAAAGATCAATTTAAATATATTGATAAGTCATTGGCTGATATATTAATGAAAGAACTTATTAAAATTTAATATAATACTATTTAAGGAATTCAAGATTATATTATCAATATGACTAACAAAATTGTAAAGTCAAGAACATTGAACATAAATATAGTTGAGTCTTTTCTCATATAATTTATTTTTAATTTTTTTTCTTTTTAGTTTGGCTCATTTAAAATTTGCCACAACACAAATAAAGGATAAGTGGAATTTAAATTAGCTGACTAATATATACGTTAAGAAGAATTAAGACTAAAGTAGAAAAGATTCGTAATATTTTGAATACTACTCAAGGAGTAGGTAATGATAAAAGAAAGTTAAAACGTAAATCATCTCAGTTTATAAATGCTATGTAAACTCACAATGGGAAAGTTTTTATAATAAAGCATTTGTGGTAAGAAAGGTTTGTTAGGATCAGGAGCACTAAGAGGGGGGGGGGGGTGAATTAGTGCAGCGGAAAACTTTCGACGATTAAAACTGCGTTCGTACGATAAAAATGATTTCGATAGAAAACCTGATTCGTAAATCACTTTAA
>NW_027021288.1:102500-150000 GCF_036884655.1 Musa acuminata AAA Group | reverse complement strand
TTTTGAGATAGTTGACAAGATTAAATTATCATAGGAGCATGCTAAGTTAACAAGAAAGTTTGAGTGAACTATACCTACTTCACACCAACTCTTGTTTAAATTCCTGCGTGACCTGTGAAATACGTCATTAACACAAAAAAATAAATAAAAAAATAAAACAAAAAAATATTCGTCGTAACTCATTCAAGGCCAAGAAATCAAGGAATGTTGTTGTTGAATCTCAGATTTTGATGATGAAACTAATTGATTGTGTTTAGATGTTTAACTACATTTTGAGTGATGTAGGTCTACTCGATCATGATTAGACAGTTAACGCAGGAGGAATTGACGTTGCGCCGGAGGAGATCACGCCAGGATATTGGACGGCAGAAGGTTTCGAACGTCGGGCATCGGTCCAAGGAGAGCGGGATTGCACTAAGGATATCGAGGTTGCGGAGGTCAACCGCCGATTGGGCAACAAGCCGCAAGAGAGGACGATGCGCTGAAGAATCGGACGAAGCGCCAACCAATGACGTGCCGGGCAACATAATGTCAATTCGCATTGTAATAATTGTCTAGATCGGAGTAGAGTTTTGGCTTGTGTGTGCATGATTAACTACGATAACGACGAAGATATAAAGCGAAACAAAGTGTCGAAGTCAAGCACGAAGGATTTGTTGCAAGTTCGAGAGTTCGACGGAAGTCCGAAGGTTCGTCGGGAATGCTGCCAGAACTAGCCGAGAATGAGTAAGGGAGCTTGCCGAAGGGTTTTTCGGAAGCTCATCGGAAAGTTCGTTGGAAGTTCGCGGAGCTCACCGAGAAAGATCGGAGCTTGCCGAAGAAGCTCGTTGGAACTCGCCAAGATCAAATCGTGAAGTCTAGGAGCTTGCCGGGAGTTCGCAGAACGGTTTCCGAGAGTTTATCGGAAGACTGCCGAAAGTTCGCCGAAAGCTCGCCGGAAGAAGTCTTGACTTGCGGACTTTGTAATAGCTTAGGAAATGTCTTTAAATTCATAGTTAGCACATTAATTAGGATTAGGATTAAAAGATAATCCTATATCCTGGTTAGGGGCCAACTGGTCCCAAAATTAGACTTGGTTTGGGCTAAATTTAAAGCCCAGCCAGTGAACCGAAGGGTTTGGCGGTGGCACCGCTAGACTGGGCGGTTGCACCGCCCAGCACCCGAGAGCTGGGCGGTGGCACCGCTTGGCTGGACGGTGGCACCGCCAGTCCACTGTTAGTGTCAGACACTGATAGGCGATGGCACCGCCACTGACAAGCGGTGGCACCGCCAGCATCGGGAACCAAAGAGAATTCAAATTTTGGAGCCTAAATTTGAATCCTCTTGAGGCCTATAAATACCTCTCAAATCTCAGTTGAGATCACAACTTTTTGAGAAGCAATTGATTGAGAGAAAGGTCTTAGAAAAGTCTTAGCAAGTCTTGTTTTCAATTTGCTAGTGTTCACCTCCTTCTTTCTTGCTGAAAATCTGTAAGAGAGTGAACCGCTTGTAAAAAGTTGTAAGAGGGGTATTTACCCTTCCCCTTCAAGAGATTTGCTAGTGGAAGGTGAGAGCCTCATCGAAGAGGGGCCTCGCAAGTGGATGTAGGTCATTTGACCGAACCACTTTAAAATCGGCGTGATCTCTGGTTTGCATTTCATTATTGCTATTTACATTACTGCAAACCTTCTTACGTACTTTATTTCCTCATTACCTTTGCTGCATATCTTTATGAACACGCGTTCAAGTTAAGTACTTCCGAGTTCGATTTTTATCGTATAAAAGATTTTCCAAAATCGACGTTTTAATCCGCTGCACTAATTCACCCCCCCCCCCTCTTAGTGCTGCTCCGATCCTAACCGTTGTTGCATGGGGGAAGGTAGTAAGTAGGCAAGCAAAGACTTTGAATGCTCTTTTGTCTTTTTTGTATAATCCTCCTCACGTGTGCCTATTATCTATCTCTTTCCCTTTACCATCATCTACTTTCAGATAGATGCATGCTTGTTCGTTGCCTCAAGCAACCTCCACTCCCATTATTTTTCTCTCGCAAGAAAACCCATTCCATCGTGCCTAACGCCGCAATTATCTCCACAGATTGTGGACTTTTAATGTCTGTGCCAAATTTACATACTACAACGAATGGAAATATGATTATGGGAAGGGGATGATTGGGGATAGGACACCCCCTTCTCCTTCCTCGTAGCTTTTGGTCCGAAATTATCTATGCTTGGATAAGCAAGCCCCTTATCCACTCACTATCTTTTTAAGTAAGTGATGCACTATATATAACTCCTGTTCGAATGAGGGAATTCAACCTGAGATCTATTAATTTCTTTAAACTTAACACATACGATACATGCAGTGGCAGCACTAAGGATGGAGGAATTAGCTTTTGTATTCATGCAAGTGATGAGAGAGAGCTACAAGGAGGAATCTCCATCTTAGTATTTTTGTTATTTATATTCGATATTATTTTAATTGCTTTTATAGAATTTCTCATCTACACAGGAAAGCTAATTGTTGTGCATATTGGTTAGCACCTCAGACTAAATCTTCAAAAGACTAGTAAATTCTAGAGGGGCATTAGATAATATAGGTTCAGGTCCTCATGATACCTCCAGAATGGGATGATTAATCTTATTTGGGTCTTGTTTTGCAAACTGAGTCACAAATAAACCTTAAGTTGCAACATTAATGAAGGCTTAAGGGCCATATAGTTCTCGAAATTTTATTTACTAATATATAATATCCTTTCTCTTTTGGTTGATTTTAGAGTAGCAATATTTGTATGGAATAATACAATGATCCAAGCCCCAGTCAATGTGAATCAGATAGATGCATGAAAACATGCAGTGTATGCATGATGACACACATTTCTCTGGATGAATGATAATTTAATGCACTCGAAAATTGGCTTCTCCCCACAGCGTGAATGGAGTCAAACCTGACAAAGAATTAGTGGGATCGATGGGGATGTCGATCAAACCAGTGACATTAAAATCTGTCAATAAATTAAAACATAAATCATCATGATGTTGCCTCGAACCTCGTAATAATATGATCAAATTATTTATCGACCAAGTTATATAATATTAACCTTCAAATTTTATAGTATAAGAAGAATTCGGATCATCAGGAATTGCACGAGTGCAAGTTTCACTTGGATCAGTCCACAACGATAAAAGTAAAATAACACTTTCTCATTGTCATAGTTTAGATCAAACCCATTAGATTCATCTCTGTTTTCTCTACTGACGTTGCCTGTCTCACTCACAGATGCATACAAAAGAATAAAATAGGTTACAAGTAACATCCTCACCTGCCTCTCCAAATACCTGCTTTCCCATGGCCATGATAACTTAAGAGTGGTAAAGAAAGAATCCATGGACAAAGAAAGCACCATCACAGCACACAAGAAAGAAAGAAATCTGCGGACAAGCTTCAGTAGTGGAGTTACTGTAAGATCATTATTTTTAGTGTGTAAAAGAGGTATTCTTTTGACAACCAAGTGCAAGATCTACAAGGAGAGGTCTTCTCAATGAAACATATGGCTTCAGTCCGAGTCATCCTCTTGTCCTTGGCTTCCTCTTCTTCTTCTTCTTCTTCTTCTTCTTCTTCTTCATCATCATCATCATCACGCATGGGGGAGGACCAAGTCATCATCAACAACAATGTATTCAAGTCAAGCTCTAAAAGAAGTCGCACTTCCAACTCCATCCATCCATCCACGTCTCATCGCCCGTCTAACCCTCCACCCACGAGTTCCTCAACGACAAGTCCTCCGCCGTGAACGGGATGAGGATGACAGCCTCAATTCATAATCATCTCTTCATACTTTGCATCAGGTGTCGGTGAGGAGTGTAGACTAAGATCATGTCTGATGATATCAAACAAAAGGAATAATGTGTTATAAATTGTTCAAATTAAAAAGAAAAAAGAATTTCTTTTCAAAAGATTTATTTGAAAAGATGTTTTCTTTTATTTTTTGATAGTTATTTTTCAAAGGTTGTGTCTTTTGAGAAAATAGTTATAATTTTCAAAGGTTGTGTCTTTTGAGAAAATAGTTAATTTTCAAAGGTTGTGTCTTTTGAGAAAATATCTATAAATAGCTATTTAAGGGTAAATTACATACATAACTCTTTCATGCTCTTTTTCTTTACTCTCCAAGTGATTGAGTTAGACATTCTCTAATTCCTCTCTGAAGATTCTTTATTGTTTGCTCAATACAGATCTTCTAAAGGCTTGTCATATCTACTAAAACTATTTGCATCAAACCTAGAGCAATCTTATTGAGAAGAGGGTGCAAATATCGTTTTTAGGAAAGTGTTTATACACGTTTCAAGCCTAAATATCTTTCCTAAAGTATTCTTGATCTTGTGTTTGTTATTTGTTTTCATAGTGTTTTTTATCCTCTTCTTTGTCGTATCTTTTTCCCAACATAATGTTGACGACATAAATTAAGATCATGTTTCACATACTAATTTATGATATTAAATGGATTGGAGTTGATCAAAATTTAAGATTTTTGGGATGAAATTGCAAGAAAGAACAACATCAAACCAAAGAAACTTGATTGCTAATACAATGTTGATATATAAGGTTGAGTTTAGAATATTAAGCAGTAGACTGCTAGGAGTTCATAAGATCGGGATGTAAAACAATTATAATCTTTAGGGGGGTTTAGCTCTATAAATAGAGTCTCTTTATGTTCTTTAATTAACAATAAAATATTTTTTTTATTTTTCTATTATTATTATTATTATTATTATTATTATTAGTATATGATTTTATTTCTCCTTCTTTAGTATACAAATCATATCCTTGTTACATTCTCAATAACTCACAAGAGAATATATTCTCAACAATGTCTAGAAAGGTGATTAGAAAATAATTTCTATCCTTTAGAGAAGCAATTGTTTTTCTTTTTTCTAGTTTGTAAGTTTGTGCAAATTCAAGGTCAGATATAATGTAAAATCAAAAGAATAAAGAGCAGTACAATATAGTATATTTGCATAGATAAATCATGGTAAGATCACAAATTTATTTTTTAATTCAGACTTATAATTCTATCTCGATATAATCATAATTTTATTTTCTAATTCAAATTATATATATATATATATATATATATATATATATATATATATATATATTCATAAGAAAATATTTTAGTCTATTGTTTCATAAAAAATTACAATCTCTGCTCTCCTCTTTCAAATCGGAAAATGCTATAAAATTTGTAATCGAACGGCTGAATCATTAAAAATAAAATCAATCTCACTAAAAATATTTTGCTCTAAATGAGGTTTTTAATTATCTTGATTTTTAATATCCTGAAAAGTTCTCCCACAAGCTTTGGCGATAGGGAGAGAAGCAAATCACCGAACAAACCATATCTAAATTTTCAAAAGAAGAAATGAGGATTATATTTCGATTTATGTCCTAACTCGTCGATCACCATTAATTATTATCACCTCTGTAAGTCAGAGGAATCGTCAAATCACACCTCTTAGAAAGTCAACTCGATATCACTTGTTAGGGTCGTAGGCTTACACAAATTCAGAGAAGAAAATTTCAGATAAAACAAAGATAGGAGAGAATAAATAGGTTTCGAGAGGACAATTGACAACTAACAAACTCATTTGTGACAGCGGTCGTATATCAAACAATGCACACACCCTCTTACATGCACCTTTTGCTGTAAATAGGAATCACTCACATGAACACAAAAGACAAAGTTCAAAGGTCTTCTTTGATCCAAACTTCTACTACAATTCTTTGTCAATCTAACCTCTAGAAAATTTGGTCTATTCTCCAATAACTTGTCACTTTGTTATTCTCATTCCTCAATCATCTTCGTCTTTGCCACCTAACTCCACCACCACACTTCCAACACAGCCACCATATCACATCCTCCCTCGTGTCGTTCTCTTCTCTACACTGTCATTTTCATTGTCATTTCCGTTGACAGCATCACTTTGCACATCACCACCTTCAAATCTCTAAGTGTTATCTTTGTCACCGTTTCATCGCATGTTCATCTTCTCGTTGATCATCTTTATTGACATCACAACTATCATCATATTAGTAGAACTCATATTAAAATATTACCCAAAATATTTTGTCCATGATTAAAAATTTTATGATCTAAAATATTGATGCTATAGTGATGATATTACCGATGGTATTGAGAGAGATGAATACAAGATACGTGTTGATTGATAAATGAGGAGATATTTGTCTGTAAGAAGATGATTTTTTGTCTAAAATAGAGAGGCTAATCTTTACTAATTAGAACAAAAGCACACACACATTAGAGTGATCAAAAAAAAAAAAAATCAAGTTATGGAGGGCAACCTCCGAGCCAAAAATGAGAAGATTTGATGGCATAAGCAAAAATTACTAATTAGAATGAAAATACATATATATACATGATTGTTCGCATCAGAGATTTGATAACTCGAGTAAAAGAAGCCAACCAATTGATAACAACATTCCTTCACTAAATACGTAAAAAAAAAAAAAATAATAACTCTTGCATATTTCCAACCAAATTAAAAACTTGTTATGGAGGAATATGTCACAACAGAATATCCATCCTAATTTTAAAGTCAGCCATAACTAGCATGTCAATAGAAACATAAATACTATGTATATGTAATCCTTCGTTTAGTGATATGATGTATGATATCTATGCTTCATAAATATCATAAATGTTTCTGGCTTTTAATATTGAAGCAAATGTTTCCAGAAATATCAGTTTTAATATTTTATGAAATGTTAGTTGAGCATGCATAAGTATTAATATTTATATTAAGCATAGCGTAACAAGCCAAAATACGCGGACATGAGTATGAGATTAAGTTATGATAATAAGCATGCATATAGTGACTAGAAGTGACGGTTGAATTTTAATCGACCTTAAGTGAATCTCTATAATTAACATAAGGAAGTTTAAGTTTTAAACATTATATATATAAAGGATAATAAACTATTTAGACATCGATGGAGTAATAAAAAAATTAAATTGAGATGTAAATTAAAGAAGAGTGTTATACTAAATATTGAAATATATAAGTGAGATTAAATGATAAGCTTAGACCAAAAATGTCAACTATGTCAAACCACATTAAACTCGATTGAAATTATTATAATATTAGAATTATATTAGTAAAAAAAATATATATTTTAAAATGAGGCCTAATAAGATTGAACCCTAAACCTTAAGCTAACTTCTTGAACATCAACATCTTATTTTAGCCTCATCCTTATTACCAACCTAATAACCCACAAATCTTCCTCTCATTGTTTAGCCATTCTCTTAGCTTTTTTCATAGAGTTTAGGAAATCCCACCTCTGACAAAGATTAAGGTAAGAAAAATCTAATTCTTCTCTTGCTTATTATAGACTAATTTTTTCAACTAATTTTTGGTTTAAATTAATATTTAATTTTTAAATATTTTTGTATGATTTTCTTATGGCTCTAAGGTTTTTGAAATAATTTTAATATGAGAGTGGTGCATTGAGTTGTGATTGTCTTGAGGTACTAAGAATCTTCTATTATCTTAGAAGGGGTTATATTCAAGATAAATTGACCCCTTAATGATTAGACTTTGTCCATTTGATATACTTTAAAATGTTCTTTTAGAATTATGTAATAATTATAATTGAGTGAACACTATATTTGTACATCAAGATATAATGTTTATAAATTTAGATAGTCTCAGTCTAGTTTTAGCAGAGCAAAATAAATGTTGGTAGTTGAATTAGGAGAATAGTTTAGCCTCCAAATGATTCAGTTTTAAGCTAAAAATTGATGTATATTTAGTTTTATATGTCTCTTATTATTTTATAAAATTTCATGATAATTCATGATTGTTTAGTCAACTAGGATAGTAAAATAAAATTTCTTTATAGAATTATACAATGGTTTGATTGATACTTACTAATTCATTTGTTTATAGAGTGAATTGTTAAAAAATTGATAGTGAAATTTAGATAAATTTTTAGTTTGAGTATAGTATATTTTATAAGGAATTTTATCCTATTTTTATAAATTATTATTTTAAATTATTATAAATCAATAATTCAAGAGGTAGGGTTCTTTATTAAGGTATCTCATAACCCCATGATCCCAATTTGATAGGTGAATCAATCTCTCACACACTCGATCGTTAAGAAACATGATCTTTCCTTGGCATCTTCATTTTTGAATTTAATTGTATAAGTATAAGTTTAATTCACTATAAAATAATAATTATATAAATTATCATATGCATAATATATTTTGAAAAGTATGCTTCAACTAATATGATAACTAAATGTGAATATACATATTTTATAAATATAAAAATATATGAATTATAATAATAATATCTTATATGTATGCATATATGATGACATGTGATGTAGGAATGCATATATTTTATATGATGTGTAATGTGGGAGTGGACGAATATGTTATAATGTGCAATACACATATATGCTATGACGTACGATGTAGGATAATATGTATATATTATAATGTGTAGTATGTGAGTCTATATATATATTATAACATATAGTGTGGGAGTACATGCATGCATTCATATATATATATATATATATATATATATATATATATATATATATATATATATATAATTTCGACGTAGAATTTTATTTATTTATTTTACATATGTTATGTTGTAGAATTATAGTTGCTAAAGAAATTATAGGATGAGGGCTTTACTATTAAATGTCTTATGTCAAAGATTTTAAAATATTATATATATGACATATATATACGAATTTTGAATAAAATTATATATATATATATTTCAAAATTATGGTTTTTGGATGACTTTTTAGTTTGACCAACATGAACTTTAGTGGAGGAAACTCCCGCAACCATTTCCGAGTGAGAGAGAGAAATAAAAAGAACAATAGACTTACCCTTTCGATGTAATTCCAAGGAGCACTTCAATTCAATAATTTTAAGATTTTAACCCATTTATGTAGTCCTTCAGAATAAAAATTAGTGATTACGCAATCACGGCAAATCAAATATGAGCTTTCGAAATCTAAATAAGCGTACGATAAGGTTGCATGTGTCACATAAATGCCTTGCCAAATCCACTCGTTCGGCATGCCAATACCAAATTGACCTCTCGCCATCCAACAACACACATATCCTTATCGATTTGGGGCTGCTACGCATCAACATCAGGATTAGGCGGCATTTGATTCCACGGCAACAATTATAATCCCCCAGCAAATTAACTTATATTGTATGGATTAAGATAATTTGACCGCGCTTCCCTCCACGTGTCAACCTTGACCGCGACCGTGGTTGGTCAACCGTAGTTATCCTCTTCGTACTACCGAAGCCTAACTGGCGTGCGCCGGCATATAATAATCCCAAACCATCCAACTCCGTTTTTTTGTCCGTTTATGTCTTAAAGTCCATCGCTGACGTCGATCCCGTCGCGTCAGATCACAGCCGTCCAACGCACCGGATCGGGTCGTGCTGACCTCCCCCCTCCCTTCTCGACACGTGTTTTCCTGCGTGACGATACTGCCCCTGGTTTGGAACGCCACACGTGTGCACCACCACTACACGACAAAAATCTGCGGGCATAAAGCCGCCCTCCATCCTCTTCGCCCAAAAATTTCAACCTTCCCTTCTTCTTGTCTTAGCTCGGCAGCAAGATATGTCGAATCCGACCAGTCTTCCACCGGGGTTCCGATTCCACCCCACCGACGAGGAGCTCATCCTTCACTACCTGAGGAACCGAGCTTCCTCGATGCCATGCCCGGTGTCGATCATCGCCGAGGTCGACATCTACAAGTTCGACCCGTGGGAGCTCCCCGGTACGTGTTGCTCGCGACGCTCTCTCTGTGTGTTCTCCTCGAATCGTATGGTACTGATTGCTGTGATGGTGTGTTTGTGTTGGTGAAGCCAAAGCGCTGTTCGGGGATCGAGAGTGGTACTTCTTCAGCCCCCGGGATCGGAAGTACCCCAACGGGGTGCGGCCGAATCGGGCGGCGGCGTCCGGGTACTGGAAGGCGACGGGGACGGACAAGCCCATCGTTGCGAGCAAGGGGATGAGCGACAACATTGGGGTCAAGAAGGCGCTCGTGTTCTACAAGGGGAAGCCCCCCAAGGGGGTGAAGACGGACTGGATCATGCACGAGTACCGCCTCGCCGAAGCTCTGAGGAGCAACAATTACCAGACCATCAAACTCAGAGGATCCTCCATGAGAGTAATCTCCTCTCCGCTTCTACTGCATGAGACTGCCTATGCGTAATTAGATCTGATTCTGAGCTCACCCGCTGCTGTCTCAGCTAGATGACTGGGTCCTCTGCCGAATCTACAAGAAGAGCAATCATCAACTACCGCTGGATGCAGAGCAAGAAGACACGGGCGTGGAGGCTGCCTCGCCACACAGCATGCAGCAGAACGGCTTCCTCAAGCTGCCGAAATCCTACTCTCTGACCGAGCTCCTCGACGCCGCAGATTACTCGACGCTCGCGCGACTGCTGGAGAACCCACCGGATGTACTGGGATCACAAAACTGTTCGATCAATTACCCCGATTCGAACCCATCGTTCGTCCCTCACTGCAACCAAGCCGAGCTTCCTGTTCCGATCAAAGACAACGTTCTGAAGCGCAAGCAGATAGTGAACAGTAGTTGCTTCGAAGAGGACGACGAGTTCTCATTCCCCGCAAAGAAACCAACAGTTCCAAGGACGTTCGACAACACCGCGTTCGATTCACTGCCTTACTCGTTGCTGCTGAGCTCTGACTTGGGCTTGCAGTTAGGGCACAGTGCTCAGCAGGCCAAAGCAGCATACGAGATGTGACGACACAAGATGAAGATACAAGAAACAGTGATGAGAGGTTTAGCTTTTTTTTGTATAGAAGTTGTGTATCGATGGGGCCATTGAAGGTTGTACATGTTATGATGTCTGCAGCAGAAACAAAGTGCAATCAGCTATCTCAACAAAGCCAAGAAATTCTTGTTGGACTTCGACATTAGTGAAGCAATGATGTTGCTTAACATGATTTTGGCTCCGTTCTTATCCGGAATAGATGCAGTAACTGTGCTTATTTTGGAACCATTAAGAGATGGGGAAAGGTTCATATCCCCTGGAAGGAAGTACGGTCAAACAAGTCCCGTCTGATTCCACAAGAACTTGGAATATCCTGCTTATCATCTATGACAAGCCATGTGGAAGAAGGTGGCGGCAGCCACACCCCAGTTTAAGATGTCCTTTCTGCGGCGGTTCAGATTAAGATGAACAGTGTTTTACCGAAGGCTTAACTTTACAGCCTGCCTACAGAATACTACTGACTTCGTGAACGGGGAAAGTAGAAGCTATAACTTGATGATTTACATGATCGGTACAATAAAGTTATCCTTATCCCCTTAGATTAAATAAGGATTGGTGAAGTTTAGGAAAGGATGGTGAAGCATGCTCGGTCTAGTTGTAGAGTGGAGCATCTCTCCACCTGCTCAGGTGACTGACTGATGTATTATTAAACGAGTCTTCATGGGCTGTGTCAGTAGCTTCGAGAAGGATGCACATAAAGACAAGTGCTGAAGTCACAAGAAGCCTTTTACGCGAAGAGCATGATACTAGTAAGAGTTGTGGGGGCAACGCAGGCTATGGGTTGATGCTCACGGCAGGATAATAAAACATGTAGAAAGAACAACCTCTTCCAAAAGATAATTAATGTTCGAGAAGAGGGGTCATCAAAAATAGTCTTTAAGCATAACAATTAGTACTAAAGATGATAATATATTTAGAATCTTCTACTCTTCTTTTTATATACTAAAGGACCGGATGAGATTTTCGAACAATAAGACAGTCATACAACATTTTCTGTGGAAGATCCACTCGCTTGTCACACCATCGTACGATCAAAACTATCTCATATTGGGTATTTTTGTGCGTCAGGATTGTCATTAAAGTGCCGATAAACCATCTAAATGTTACTCTAAAGAAGTAAGATTGTTGCGTAATGTGTTTCGTTCACCATTGGCTCGTCCATCATGTGGTCAAAGTTGACCCTTTTTTTATTGTTCTTATGTATTATAATGATTGTAGCGAAAAAAATTAGCTATCCACCTTAGAATCTGACATAGGATTGAATGAGTATTTCATGTCACACGATAAACTTTGATGTGCTTCGTACGTCATTCGCTCACCTATTACACTATTATGTGAAAAAAACAACAGCATGTTTTGAGTCAATTTTTATGCATCATAAAATCTCTTAATTAGTATATAAGTTGTAGTAGGACAATTGTGTGGTTTGTATCACTCACTGTCCACTCGCCCGTCACACCATTGCACGATCAAAATGATTATTTTATACCAAGCATAATAATATAACTTTAAGGACTCAATTTTTTTTTTAAATATCTAACTTTATTTAAAAGTCACCATTTATGATATCATCATTTTATCAAGCACATGTTTTTTTTTTTATTTTTTTCTTCCACATGTAATCATTTATACATTTGTGGAGTGTACGTCTTCTTCCCTTCCACAAGATGATTAACGTGAGGAGTTTGCCATCGTGAATCAACATGCCTACCTTCCGAGATCACATACTCGAATCACTTGAGCCAAAATGCAATACTGGTTGCTTTTGCTCTTTTTTCCAAAGCTTTAGCTTTCGCTTCAACTGATATCCAAAATCTCCAAAGCCAAAATATTGACCTTGGCTTTCATTTGTTTTGGTTTAGACTTTAGGATTGATAACTTTTTCCTTCCTAGTTTTATTATTTCCTTCTGTTCTTAGGAACAATGTGAACTTTCTACCTAATTGTTGGTATCTGAACTTTCTACCTAATTGTTGGTATGTCTGTCGGGTCGAATATTGTATTCTACTGTTAAAAAAAGTTGATTGAAAGAAACGAATTAATTTGAAAGAAAAACTTACGTAAATTAAAAATGATTTGGTCAAGTTAAGAGTTAGACTCTTTTTCCTTAAGATAAATTTGCTCTGCACTAATGATTACAATTTAGCGATAATCATCTCTCAAGAAATCCTTCATATTTTTCAAGCGAAACATATTTTGGCCTAGATGTTCATATTTTTCAAGCGAAACAAAATATGATACTAAAATATGTTTCAAGCGAGAGTAATCCTTCATATTTTATATTCTATGGTGTAAGAAATCCTTTTGACTTGAAAAAGATGTTGAGCCTAAGAATCAAAACTCTCGTTTATATAGATGTTCTCCCATCAAGAACATTTATTATCACCAACTCATAACATTTAAGAATTAATTCAAATTTATAATATTTCTATCATAATGAAAAATTTAATAATATTAAATAAAATATTTAATAACAATGATTCATTTAGAATGAAAAATTGAAATATTTAAACCACAATAAATGAAGAAATTGATTATGATGAACTTAATGAGAACGATTACATTTTTTATTAAATAAAATATTTAATAATAACGATTATATTCTCCCACTTGGTCCATACGTTTAGCTTAATAATTTAAATTAATCTTTATCGAATAACTTTCTTAAGAAAAAAATACATGAATCATAGCGATAAGTCCTCTAAGAGCAAGTATTATCATCCATGTATCACGTTGTATTTAGTTTCTTAATCTTAATGTGCTAATATTAATTAATGAATAAACCTTATGTTTATTCTTGGTCCAGTACCAGTATATTTTCTCAAAATAATGTGCATATGAATGAAAAAATATCATAATATATAAGAGTTTCAATATCATTACAAATTGAAACTAAGTCCTATTTTCTCTGCATGATCCTTGAATTTCAGAGGTGGCATGCCTTTAGTCAAAGGATCAGCAATCATCAATTCAGTGCTAATATGCTCAATAACCACTTTCTTTTCTTTTACACGTTCTCTTATGGCTAAATACTTGATGTCGATATGTTTACTTCGACTTCGACTTTGATTGATTTTAGCTATAAAGATAACAACTGAATTATCGTAAAAAATTCTTAATGGTCTAGAAATAGAATCCATGATTCTAAGCCCATAAATGAAACTCTTAAGCCATATACTATGTGAAGTAACCTCGGAGATAAACTCAACTTTCATGATAGAAGTAGCAGTCAAGGTCTGCTTGGTGCTTCTCCAAGTTGGTGCTTCTCCAAGAAACAACTCCACCAGCCATCATTAAATATATCATGATGTTGATATATACATAAGCATGTAATCTTTGGTTCCTTGTAGATACCTTATCACTTTCTTTGCAACTCTCGAGTGGTCCATACTTGAATTACTTAGCTATCGACCTAGCATCCCCACAACAAATACAATATCAGGTCTAGTACAAACTTGAGCATATACAAAACTTCATACAGTAGAAGCATATGTGATGTTTTTCATTTATTCCCTCTCAAGGTTGTTCTTTGGGCATTGGTTCAAATTGAACCTATCACCTTTCATAATTAGAGCAACAATTTGTCACGGACAAAGTTTGAAACAGGATGTTTGATGTAATACTTGTGTATATCCATGTCTTTCTGTTTGTTCATGCTTTGCACAGCATGTAGAGTAACAGTTGAAGGCTTAACAACCCCATTTTAGTTGGGTTTGGTGGCCTTCTTAGGCTTGTAAATAAATATAGTGTCATGTGGACACTTGTAAGAGATATTCGGTCTGTAATGGACTATTTTGACCCTTTGTGATGCAAACGTTTAGAGCTTGTAAAGTCTGTTTGTAATTTGCATTGTCTATGAAGTGTTTCCTAGAATGTTTGCTTGTGAATCCCGAGTGAGGTGCTTTCTCTAACACGTTTTCTCTTTTGTAGGTCCTAAGGGACCAGGGGAGGTTTCGGGGAGGTTGACCTTTGCGGATGAACACGCAAAGGTGCCGCATGACTTAGGCAAAACCAGCTAAATCCATGACACATGGTATTAGAGCGGGACAAGCACTCATAGAAACACTTGACATGCAAATGTGAGGGACCTAGCGGGGCTACGTTGAGGGTAGTCAGCACATGCACGATCGTTTAGGGGAAAACATGCATGGAGATGTAGGGAAAAGGAGTCGCTTGGAGGAGCGAGCATCTGAGATTGGCATTTAGAGGAATGACCAACCCTTCGTGCAAGAGGCACCACGAGAACAAGCAAACTTGGAAGAATGTGGAGCGCACAAAGGTTGGGATGGCTGAGTTCAAGCTACGGCTTGATGTTGACAATTATACTTGATGGTGCTCAAGGCAAGCGAGACACTTGGTAAAGGATGAGACCATGCAAGGTAAATGAGTGCTCAGCGATCGAAAGAGTTGTGAAAAGCTCATAGAGGTGAGGGGAATTGCTAATTCGAAGAATTCAGTACTCATGCATGGGCTTGTATGCAGACGATGGAATGTTCACGACCATCCCAAGGTGACCGAAACTCGGTGCCATGAAGCATTAAAACTTTCTCTTCAGCATGTGAAGGATACATCCATAGGAGGCTGAAGTGTGCAGTGAGTTTAGTATGTTGCTATGCCTTGAGTGGTGCAATGGGGGTTGTATTGATGTGGAGTCGCAATCTAGCAAGTGCATTTGCAGGAGGCAGAACAATGCACAATTTTTTCAGCAAATCAGAGTAGTCCAAAGGGGATGGTGGTCTTCGAAACTTTCAGAGAGAAAGAAGTGAAGAGAGTTGTTGCCCAACGAGACAATTACCCAGGAGGGATAGATCTCGGTTCTCTAAAGGGAGAATCATGTGCAATAGACCACACATGTTGAGGAGTACCTCAAAAACAACTCCACAAAGCTCAATGGACCGAGCGAGCGGCGAGGAGTCATTGTATGATCTCGCTTGAGAGAATGCATTGGTGGATGCATTGCGAGATCAAGTGGGAGAGCAACCCAAAGCAACATGAATGAAGGCACACTTGGAGTCGATATGGAGATCAGACTCAAGGGAGGGCTGACCCATGGAATGGTGGGCGTGAGGGCCACCATCAACTCAATGCAAAAATGAGGAGTGGGAGCAACTTGGGTGTAACTTGGCGAAGTACCCAAGCCGCATGAAGGGAGCCAGCATAGAAGATGGAACATGGAGCGGAGGCACAATGCTTTCCTTGGACAGAGGTCAAGGACATGAACCCTTGTAGAGGCAAGAGCAGGATCATGTTGTTCCATGGGTCCTTCATTCTGACAGAGTGGACTCATCTTGCATAGTGCTAAAGACGACTCAACTTATCTCGAAGCTTTTGGGTACATGCACCTTATCTCGGAGAAGCATTTGATGGAGGAACTAAGGCAACTCAACTTGTGAAGGCGAAGTTGGGTTCAGAAGGCCATGGCACGAGACAAGAGGACACAAAGGCGGGTACTCTTGAAGAATATGCCATAGTGTTGCCATTCAAGTTGCCATGAAGGAAGCGGTGCATAGCGGAGATTGTGCTGGTAGGGGTAGAGGCCTAGGATCCAAACAATGGTGCACTAATTACAATGAAGTCGGTGGACTTCGGGAAGCTACTAGGTGATGGACTGTCCTAGAGCGGTGTTTCATTTAGGCATGACCCAATTGTGGGTGGAAGAAGGTTGATTGCCAAAGGAGCGAACAAAATCGAAAGTGGAAGAGACCCTGCGATGTATTGGCAAAGGCCACACATGGAGGGATCATAATTCGAGTTTGTCCCACAAGTATCAGAATGCAATAAAGATGTCACCAGGAGGCGACATGGTGCAGCGAATCGTGGTGGAACAGTTCATAGTAATGCGATACACACGACAGACTCCCGTGAGAGACTAGATCATACGGAGGTATGATCAGGAGCTACTGGAAGCTCTACTTCGGTGAACAACACGATGGCAAGAAGGGTTATAAATTCAAGGAGTGAAGGCCATGGTATCGTAGAGGCGGGTCTTCCATGCATGCATCGAATTTTGCATCGGATGAAAGCCTTGGTCATCAGCATATGGGGGTTGTGTTCTACCAAGGGAAATGTTTGAATGCAAGTACCAATGAGTCCCTTGGGAGGGACTTGATCATGCAGAGGTATGATCGAAGCAGCTGGAGAGTTGGACTGCTCCAGAGACCATATTTGCTTAAGGGAGCCCGACAAGTCAGAGGACAAGGTCGAGTAAGCAAACGTTACTACCAAGGAAGCTAAGGAGAACAGAATCAGTGCAAACCCTACAACGTGATGGTAGAGGCCATGCATGAGAGTTACAGTCTGTCTTTCCATCAACCAAAGGGAGCTACTTGGAGAACATAGAGGTGTTGAAGCAGGGGGTCAAAAGGGGCGAGGAAGCGACGATGAGTCCAGAGGGACTTAGCTACCTAAAATCAAGCATCAATTAGAATGGAGGTAGACTCAGAGGAGTGCCACAAAGACATATCTACTGATCGTGAAGAAAAGGGATGCAGATGCAAGGCGACGGATAGTAGAGCCATGGGTATGGCAGCACCATGGTACCGTAGAGGCGGGTCTTCCGTGAAAGTCATTGATCCCTTGCTCTTATGGAGGGAAAGCGTTTAGTCGTGAAAGAGGCCGAGGAGGTGGAGCATGCAGAGGCAAACTCCAAGTACTGAGACAAGGCTGAAGGGCAGAGGCCAAGAAACTTCGTAAGACCAGTGTCAATGAGATTCTCATCAAGATAGCCGAAAGTGAAGGATTTCGGGTCATGCAAGAGTGCACGACCAAGGAACGAAGCAAGCAGTACGCGGTGCTGTACCTTTGCTACTTAGTGGAGTAGGCGGCCGGGTTGATGGAGAAGACGATACAATCCCAGAGGCGACCAAAACTATTAGAGACTTACTCTAAGTTGGGGTGAAAACTTCCTGTATTCTAGAAGTTTGATGGCATTGAGAAGGTGAATCATAGTAGCTAACTCAATGCAAGGAGTGCAAACACTTCGAGTGCTTCAGAAGTGTGAGCAAAGAGCAGGCGAAGGCTAGTAACCAGCTCCATGCATGGAGTACAACCCTTGATGAGGCGGGCGAAGTCAAGTAACCATTGCCTTCTCAACTCTTAAGAGAATGGGTGAAACCGAGTATACCAATTCTCTTATCTATCCAGCAGAGGAGCTCTGCACAGGTTCAAAGACCCTTCGAAGATATTAGAAGACAATAGTTGTCAAATCCTCACCAATGGTGATCAGTCCTACTAAGAGTAGATTATCCGCTTCATTTCCCAATAGAATGCCAATCGAAAGCGGAAGTGATGCGAATCTACTTGGAAGTGACAACAAAGTAAAAGAAGAGTCGATGAGCAAATTTTATAGAGAAAGGACCCAAAACTTCAGAAGTTTGTGAGGCGATGCTCGTTAAAGCT
The DNA here is from genome assembly GCF_036884655.1 of Musa acuminata AAA Group. Lineage (NCBI taxonomy): Eukaryota > Viridiplantae > Streptophyta > Magnoliopsida > Zingiberales > Musaceae > Musa > Musa acuminata. Next base: position 131,748 of record NW_027021288.1, on the reverse strand, counting down.
CCAACAAACATCCACCCAGTTCAAGTAACATGAGACATTTGAGAGACTAGCGCATAGTAAGGATGGTCTTTTCCTTTATCTGGATGATCTGCAGGAACCAACAGGGATCAACACAACTCAACCAACCCCACACTAGAGTCAGAGTCATTGGCGAGTTGAAGCAGCATGGCGGATCAAAGGTTTGACTACTCAAAAACAATAGTGGAGAGTAGCTGGGAGCTAAGAGGCGCATTATAGCTGAAGCAGAAGATTGAAGACTCAGCAAAGGCGAGGAGTTGCAGTGTCGGCAAAGGCTTCGACGAGGACGTCGAAGGAATAAGTGGGGGAGAATGTCACGGACAAAGTTCTAAACAGGATGTTTGATGTAATACTTGTGTATGTCCATGTCTTTCTGTTTGTTCATGCTTTGCACAGCATATAGAGAAACGGTTGAAGACTTAACAACCCCATTTTAATTGGGTTTGGTGGACTTCTTAGGCTTGTAAATAAATGTTGTGTCATGTGGACACTTGTGAGAGATGTTCAGTCTGTAGTGGACCATTTTGACCCTTTGTGGTGTAACCATTCAGATCTTGTAAAGTCTGTTTGTAATTTGCATTGTCTATGAAGTGTTTTCTGGAATGTTTACTTGTGGATCTCGAGTGAGGCACTTTCTCTAACCTGTTTTCTCTTTTGTAGGTCCTAAGGGATCATGGGAGGTTTCGGGGAGGTTGACCTTTGCGGACGGACACGCAATGGTGCTGCACAACTTAGGCAAAGCCAACTAAGTCCGTGACAACTTGGTGAACAATCCTTTATCCGAAATCTTTCTAAAAGTTTATCGATATAGGTTTCTTGTGATAGACCTAAAATGCCTCAAAGTCTATCTCTATGGATCTTAATATCAATGACATAAAATGCTTCACCCATATCCTTCATGTCAAAATTGTTAGAAAGGAATTGTTTCACCTCATGCAGCAAACCCTTATTGTTGGTTGCAAGCAAAATATTATCTACGTATAAAACAAGGAAACATATTTTACTCCCACTAACCTTCTAGTATATGCATTGATCCATAGGATTTTTAACAAATCTGAATGAAGAAATTGCTAGAAACGAATCAGCACTAAGAGGGGGGGGGGGGGGTGAATTAGTACAACGAAAAAATTACGTCGGTTTGAAAACTTTCGTTCGATTAAAATCGATTTTGACGAAAACCGTTTCGGAGAGATGTTAACTTTGAAATCTTATTCGTAAGCATAGTAGAAGTAAAGCAAGTAAAATAGTTTGTAGTAAGGGAAAATAGTAAGAACAGAAATGCAAATCGTTTTATAGTGGTTCGGTCGTCGGCATCGGCATCCACTAACGATATTTTTTCAACGGGCGAAGATCAACTACCTTTTTACAACCCTCTTCTCCTTTTCACAAGTTTAGGAGATAACCTTTACACCCCTTTCACTCCTCTCTAAAACTATGTTAGGAAATCTTGGGGGCGACATCATATGCGCAGCGGAAGAACAGAAAATAAAATCCCTATTTCCCAAAGATTTGTTCGTTGTTGTGCGAAGATTGGTGCGCAAAAATCCACGAAACTTAAAATTGCGTATATAGTAGATTGTGTTACCTAGGGAGATCGTATATCCCTGAATCCTTGCAGATCTCTAGGAGAGGGTGAAGGAGGTCAAGTGCTCTCCTCTCTAGCGGTGATCCATACAGCAAGGTTGCGACAACGCTCCTCAAAACTCCAAGCCTGCTCTAAAGTGGAGAGGGGGAGGAGAATAGGAGAGGCAAGCAAAAGCTCTAGCCTATGAATTACTGAATCCCTCCTATTTATAGAGGTCCTCTATCAAACCCTAATGGATCCTTCCCTATTGGGTATTGGATCTGCATCCAATTACCCAAGCCTTTTAGATTAGTCGATCTCTATCCAATAATCTCTCATGGGCTCTTATTAGATCTTGTCCATTAGATCCAATAATTCAGGGGCTTATTGGATATCCAATAAGATAAGGGCTCTAGCGGATATCTCATATCCGAACCTCTACTAATTGCAATGCCTACCATATGTGTGTGATCCTCTAGGCCCAATATCGAGCTGGCCATGAGTTATACCTGTCAGAACTCCTTCTGGCTTAGTGAATTATTATCTCCATAATAATTCACTCGACTTATCGACTACGGATATACTAGACCACTTTGCCGTAGTCCCCAGACGATATAGGGGAATCCAATCCATTGGACCTGTCTGTCCTCAATTACCATATACCTATAGTCCCTCATCCATCTAATATCCCAAAGACCGTATACTGGGCATGGTGCTGTCAGACCCATACAGTTTCTACTCGAGTCTCACTCTAATTAGAATCTCCCGGAGAACTCTTTCTCTCTCAATCCGAATGACTCTGGCTAGGGATTTGTTTGAGCAAGAACACATGAGATATTCCTCTCATGACACTGAGAGTGGATGATCCTCTATCGACACTTAATAGCCCTCATAAGGTTGACTATTACTCCCAATGACCGGTTGTACAAGATTTAGGACATCCAAACTTATAAGTCCGGTATCAAAGAATGGAGCACTCGTATAGGACATCCTTGGTATCTCAAGTCTAAGGACCAGATACACCACTGGGATTACGGAATCGCTGTGTGACAATAAGGCATCATCAACCATCCAACATTTTGTAAGCAGATCAATCAGTGAACTTATTCTCCAATGAGCACCTGTACTGTATCCCTAGTGTCCCCACACGAGCAACTATAAGACCAGCTGCATACATCATATAGACGGGTATACAGCACACTAGTCTGTCCGGTTATCTCGATGTCCCTCTCGAGTAACCTATGACCGGGATTATTTAGGATATGTGTTTAAAGGCGAATCGGTCTCATTATCATGATCTCATTATGATCTGATTCCCATTGCACAGATCTAATGACATCACAATATATATATGTATATATGCAATAATCAATATAAAGTGATAAATGTCAAAATATAATAAGCAAAACGACTGTATGTTAAGTCCCACATGCTATCACTAACGTGATTGGCTTGCTGGGCACCTATGACTAGCAAACTATACTAACACTTAGAGGTTTTAGAGGAGTTCTCACAAGATTACATTAGAGTTTTTCTATTTTTTTTCACTCAATTCTTGTGTATGTTAACCAAGGATGAGAGGGGTATTTATAGGCCTTAAGTTGATTCAAACTTAGAGCCTAAAAAGGTCTCATCCCAGGTTTCTCGGGTCCTGGTGGTACCACCGCCTGTAGCACTTACACTGGGTGGTACCACCGCCTAGTCTAGTGGTACTACCGCCTAACACCCTACCACTGGGTGGTACCACTGCTTAACAGCCTCGGAGACTGAGTCTTGGTGGTACCACCACCCAAACTGACAGTACCACTACCTGACATAGTCTCGGAGACTGTGCCATGATGGTTCCACCTGTTGGGTCACTGTTTGGGTCTTTCACTTAGCCCAACACAATCCATACATGGGCCCAACTGGCCCCTAATTGGGTTGGCCCAATTCAAATCCTAATTATGTGCTAACTACGAATTCTAAGGAATACAATAAGCAAATCTGGTCTTGTTAGTCTTGGTTTCTTCTGGCGAGCTTCCGACGATCTTCCGACGAACTTCCGATAATCTCACGGCAGTGTTCTAGTAGACTCCCAGCAAGCTCCTGGCCTTCACAACGATCTTCTTAGCGAGTTCTGATGAGTTTCTTCAGTAAGCTCCTAGACTTCTTGATCAATTCCAACAGAACTTCCGATGAACATCCGGATTTCTGATGAACTCTCTAACTCCCAACGAAATCTTGTTCTTGACTCCGAGACGTCATTTTATTTTATGTCTTGATCACTAATGTAGTTAATCATGCACAAGTAAAACCTACTTTGATCTAGACAATTATTACAAAGCTTGAATCATGTTGTCCGACATGTCATTAGTTCATCGACGCTTTGTCTGATTCTTTGGTGCATCGTCCTCTCTTGCGGCCTATTGCCCAATCGGCTAGTTGATCTCCACAACTATGATTTTCTTGGCACAATTTTCACTCTTCTTGACCCGATGCTCGAACTCATGACCCGAAGCCTTTTGCCGATACGTCGACCGGTCATCCGGCTCAACGTCCAATCTTCTGACATATTTATCTCCGGCCCAACATGATTTTTCTTGCTTTAATTGTCTCTCCCTGATCGAAGCTTCCTGCATCACTCAAAATACAGATCAAATCATAAATACTATCAATTGGTTTCATCATCAAAATCTGAGATTCAATAATCTCCCCCCTTTTGATGATGATAACCAATTAATGACAGAGTTTAAACAAACTCTCGGAGTTTAAACAAACTCCCCCTATCAATATGCCATATTGATAGAACATTGAATTCAAGTTGAATTCAAGTCGAAGCAATATTTCATCATGAATTTATGCAACATAAAATCATGCATAATCAAAATTTCAATACATCATTCCATGCATCATCATCATTATAATTTCTCCCCCTTTGTCATCAACAAAATAGAGAAGTGCAACTATACAAACTCTTGATATAAAATTTCAAATCATTACATAATTTCAAGTTTTATCATCATGCAAGCTAGTAAGTTTTTTGCAAAATTTTTACACCTTTTGATATATGCAAGATAGCAAGTTTTTGCATCTACTTGAAACGTGCAAGCTAGCAATTTTGCATTTCTAGCAATTCTTTCTCCATGCAATTTGCAAGCTAGTAAATTTAGTAAGTTTTACATAATTTTGGAATATGCAAGCTAGCAAATTTTACACATACGAAAGTTGGCAAAATTTTTGCATCTTTTGAGATGAGCAAGCTTTTTTCTTCTCTTTATGATGTGGAAACTAGCACATTTTTCCTTCTTCTTGAAGTATGCAAGCTAGCTAGCAAGCTAGCAAACTTCCATTAAATATGCAAGATAACATGTTTTTCTCTCTTGAGACGTGTAATTTTTTGCTTCTTTTGCAAAAGTATAATCTAGCAAAATTTTACATCATTTTACAACATGCAAGCTAACAAATTTTACTCCCTCTTTGTCATTGTCAAATAGAAGGGAATAATACAATATTGTAATTCTTTTCCCTTTATTCAATTTCCAAATCATAACAAGGACAAATAACAAAGATGAAGAATCAAGTCATGAATGTCAAAAGACCATATATCATTTTTGAGAAATTTCTTCTTTTATAAATAGAAAGCATGATAGAAAATGATCTTGATTTAAAAAGAAGACTCAAGTTATAATTCCAAGAATTCACAAGAAAAATCATGATTCACATCATATGCAATACATTATATTCATCATCAAAATAAAATCATAAGTATTGTATGTATCATTCGGAATCATAAATATTTCATATTATGATGGTATCAATTTGTCAAATTACATCCTACCATATATGACCATAACTTCTCCTCCTTTTGTCATTGTAAACAAAAAAGAAGAAGGGAAGAATATAATGGTGTAAAATATTTCAATCAGTACAAGGCATACAAGCCATAAATATAAAGAAATCATGTCATGAAAGATAAGATCATTTGAATATCAAAAGACATGATTCATATAGTAAATCTCTTCTTTAAATAAAATATCAAGAAAAAATCATAGGAGTACAAAGAGATCTTGATTCAAAAAAATCTCAAGTAATTCCAAGAAATCAAGATCATGATTTGGATAAAACTCATTCAAATTCAAATCGTCAAAATCATTTTCATAATCCAAGAGATTCATAAAAATGATATAAATAGATTCATCATTCTCCCTTTTTGAAAATTCGATAAGGTAGGGATTGAGAAATTTTAAAGAAAAATGCTTTCCTCCTTTTTGTTTCAACTTATTGATTGATTTCATACATGCATGTCCTTTTTTTATGTCAAATCCATGCATCATTCATTAAAACCGAAAAATAAATTTTATTATCAAAATCATCATGACCAAAAATATAAAACATAAGGCTTCTTTAAATAAGAGATTTGGTTAATCATTTTGATTCCAATGATAATACATTTTTCTTTTTATGTGTTTCATTTTATGTGATTTATTTCATAGAAGCATGCCCTTTTCATTTATGCCAAATAAAAACATGCATCAACGTGTAAAACGGAAAGAGCAAGATTTTATCACAAAAAACATCACGATCCAAAAGTGTAACACATAATTTCAAAACATACAATTTCAAATAATTATTTCAAATCCTCGTCCATAATATAAAATCATCGAGTATGATACAAAATCTTTTAATATTTTCATTACGTCTTTCATCATTATGTCATTAAAACATCAAGCATGATTCCATTGAACATAAGGTATTTTCAATCAAAATAAAAAAGTAATATGGAAATCATCAATTTTAAAATTACTAGCATAAGAAAAGCATGATCCCAATTTATTTATTATATTTTTTTACTAACCAATTAAAAAATAACTCATGAAAAGCATCAAGTTATTTCAAAATAAAGTAAGGGGGTCACATTTGAGTTGTTTACCTTATTGACAAAAGCCGTCAAAGTGCAGTTCGCCACCTTGCCCTTGTTTGTTTGCTCCTTGTCTTCGGAGGTACTTGTTTCGTCCCAAAGTGCTTTCTTCTTCTTACATTTATAACAACTAGTTGTATTCTTTTTAAGTTTACTTTTAATTTTTTATTCTTATTTTAAAATCTTTTTAATCTTTATTGTGAGAAGTTTAAGTTCACCATCACTTGAGCTTTTGCGAGTGGTCTTATTTTGTTCTAAGTATAAAACCCTTCTTGTCATTTGGAAAGTTGTTCTCAAGTTCGTCATGTTCCACATTGGTCATTCCATAAGTCATCAAAGACCTGATAAGTTCTTCGATCGAAAAAGTATCTAAATCCTTGGCCTCTTGAATGGTCGTTACTTTAGAGTCTCAATTTTTAGAAAGAGATCATAAAACTTTATTAACAAGTTCAAAATTCGAAAAAATTTGCCAAGTGCTTTTAGACTATTGACGACATTCGTAAAATGGGTGTATATATTTCCAATAGTCTCACTTGGCATCATTCAAAAGAGTTCAAAATCATTCATCAAAAGATTTATCTTAGAATCTTTTACTCTATTAGTGCTTTCGTGTGTGATTTCAAGAGTGTGCTAAATATTGAAAGCTATTTTATAAATAGAAACTCGATTGAATTTATTCTTATCTAAAGTACAAAATAAGGCATTCATAGCCTTGACATTTAAAGAGAAAGTCTTCTTCTCCAACTCATTCCAATCGTTCATCGGAAGAGAAGACTTTTGAAATCCGTTTTCAACAATATTCTACAAATCAAGGTTCAAGGAAAGCAAGAAAACTCTTATCTGAGTTGTTCAATAAGTATAGTCCGTCCCATTGAATATGGGAGGATGAACGATAGAAAAGCCCTCTTGAAAGCCGAAAAGAGTCATTACTCTTGGGTGTTAAACCAACTGAGAATTAATGTGGCTCTGATACCAATTGTTAGGAACGAGTCGGCACTATAAGGGAGGGGTGAATTAGTGCAGCAAAAAAATTATGTTGGTTTGAAAACTTTTGTTCGATTAAAACTGATTTTGATGAAAACCATTTCAAATAGATGTTAACTTTGTAATCATATTCGTAAGCGTAGTGAAAGTAAAGCAAGTAAAATAGTTTGCAGTAAGGGAACATAGCAAGAACAGAAATACAAACAATTTTTGTCGTGACCTACATCTACTCCGTTGATTCCCCTTCTGTTGAGGCCATCGGCATCCACTAACGATCTTCTTTCAATGGGCGAAGATCAACTGTCATTTTACAACCCTCTTCTCCTTTTCACAAGTTTAGGAGATAACCTTTATACCCCCTTCACTCCTCTCTAAAACTATACTAATACTTAGATCTTTTAGAGGAGTTCTCACAATATTACAATAGAATTTTTCTACTTTTTTTCACTCAATTCTTTTGTATGTTAACCAGGGACGAGAGAGATATTTATAGGCCTCAAGTTGATTCAAACTTGGAGTCTAAAAGGTCTTATCCCGGATTTCCTAGGTCTTGGCGGTACCACCGCCTATGTTGGGTGGTACCACCACCTACAACACTAACACTGGGTGGTACCACCACCCAGTTTGAAAGTACCACCACCTAGACCGGTAGTACCACCACCTGACATAATCTCGGAGTTTGTGCCATGACGGTTCCACCTATTAGGTCATTGTTTGGGCCTTTCACTTAGCCCAACACAGTCCATACATACGCCCAACTGGCTCCTAATTGGGTTGGCCGAATTTCAATCCCAATTATGTGCTAACTATGAATTCTAAGGCATACACTAAGTAAATCCGATCCGGTCAGTCTTGGTTTCTTTCAGCGAGCTTTCGACGAACTTCTGACGATCTCTCGGCAATGTTCCAACGGACTCCCAGCAAGCTCCTGACCTTCACGACGATCTTCTTGGTAAGTTTCAACGAGCTTCTTTGGAAAGCTCCTAGACTTCTTGGTCAATTCCGGTAGAACTTCCGACGAACTCTCTAATTCCTAACAAAATCTCGTTTTTGACTCTAGGACTTCATTTTGCTTTATGCCTTAATCACTATCGTAGTTAATCCTACACAAGTAAAACCTACTTCGATCTACTTCATTTTGCAGCACTTACACTGGGTGGTACCACCGCCTAGTCTAGTGGTACTACCGCCTAACACCTTGCCACTGGGTGGTACCACTGCTTAACAGCCTCGGAGACTGAGTCTGGGTGGTACCACCACCCAGACTGACAGTACCACTACCTAACATAGTCTTGGAGATTGTGCCATGACGGTTCCACCTGTTAGGTCACTGTTTGGGTCTTTCACTTAGCCTAACACAATCCATACATGGGCCCAACTAGCCCCTAATTGGGTTGGCCCAATTCAAATCCTAATTATATGCTAACTACGAATTCTAAGGAATACAATAAGCAAATCTGGTCTGGTTAGTCTTGGTTTCTTCTAGCGAGTTTTCGACGATCTTCCGACGAACTTCCGACGATCTCGCGGTAATGTTCTAGTGGACTCCCAGCAAGCTCCTAGCCTTCACAATGATCTTCTTAGCGAGTTCTGATGAGCTTCTTCAGTAAGCTCCTAGACTTCTCGATCAATTCCAACAGAACTTCCGATAAATGTCCGGATTTCTGACGAACTCTCTAACTCCCAACGAAATCTTGTTCTTGACTCCGAGACGTCATTTTATTTTATGTCTTGATCACTATTGTAGTTAATCATGCATAAATAAAACTTACTTTGATCTAGACAATTATTACAAAGCTTGAATCATGTTGTCCGGCATGTCATTGGTTCATCGACGCTTTATCCGATTCTTCGGCATATCGTCCTCTCTTGCGGCCTATTGCCCAATCGACTAGTTGACCTCCGCAACTCTGATTTTCTTGGTGTAATTTTTGCTCTTCTTGGCCCAATGCCCGAACTCATGGCCCAAAGCCTTTTGCTGATATGTCGATCGGTCATCTGGCTCGACATCCAATCTTCTAACATATTTCTCTTCGACCTAACGTGATTCTTCTTTCTTTAATTATCTCTCCCTGATTGAAGCTTCCTACGTTACTCAAAATATAGATCAAATCATAAATACTATCAATTGGTTTCATCATCGAAATCCGAGATTCAACAGAAATCACTTCATAGAATTTAAAATACCATTGCCGGGAGGCTTGTTTTAAACCATATATAGACTTCTTAAGCTTATAAACCAAGTGTTCATCAACACTAGAGGAGAAACCTTTAGGTTGTTTCATATAAACCTCTTCCTCTAGGTTGTTAAAATGAGCGACCAATGCTAAAATAATACGAAGAGAATCTTTTTTAGATACATGAGAAAACCTCTTTATATGATCGATTCCCTCCTTTTGAGTAAATCCCTTTACAACAAGTCTTGCCTTGTATCTCTCAATATTGCCTAACAATTTTTTTGGTTTTAAAAACCCATTTGTAACCAATAGCATTTGCTTCATTAGGCAACTCTATAAGATCCTAAACTCTGTTGCTCTTCATGAAATTTATCTCTTCTTTTATGACATCATGCCACAAATTTGATTCTTTGTAACTCATGGCCTGTGAAAAGGTTTCAAGATCATTCTTGGCTCCAATATTATAGTTAGATTCTTGTAGATATACAATATAATCACTAGGAATTGCTGATCTTTTATTTCTAGTACATCTTCTTAATGTTGTACTAATGTTTCCCTAAGGAACTCGTAGTTCATTTAGTTGTTTAGGAGCTTGTTGTAATTCCTGAACTGCTTGATCTATTAGAATACTGTTAGCAACTTATGAAATTTGAATGATTGGTTGTTCAACACCGGTTTGTACTTGAGAAGTGCTATGAACTATAACCAATCTATTATTTGATGTGGAAGGTTAAGATTTTATATTATCATCTGCAGAAACTATGTTCCTGAAATGATCACTCCCACTAATCATGTCATCCTTAAGAAATTTAGTATTTCTTGATTCCACAATCCTAGTTGTGTAAGATGGACAATAGAACCTGTAACCTTTGGACTTTTCGGCATATGCAATGAAATACCCACTAATAGTCCTCGAGTTTAGTTTCTTCTCTTGTGGATTATATATCCTGACCTCAGACGGACATCGCCAAACGTGCATATCTCGCAAACTCGGTTTCTAACATTTCCATAATTCAAATGGTGTCTTTTGGACAGCCTTGGTTGGAACTCAGTTTAATATATACACAACTGTCTTTAGTGCTTCAATCCACAAGAACTTAGGAAGATTGGAGTTGGTAAACATACTCCGCACAATGTCTAATAATGTTCGGTTTCTTCTTTCTACAACACCATTATGGTTTGGAGAGCCAAGCATAGAGTATTGGGCAACAATCCCATGTTCTTGAAGAAACTTAGCAAAAGGACCAGGTGCTTGTTCATTTTCAGTATATCTACCATAATATTCTCCACCTCTATCTGATCTCACAATTTTATTTTGCTTATCACATTGGTTCTCAACTTCAGCCTTAAAGACTTTGAAGGCATTCAATGCTTCATTTTTGTTATGAAGCAAATAGACATACATATATCATGAGTAATTATTTATAAAGGAGATGAAGTATTTCTGACCATGTGTGTCCATGTCTAGATAACATATATCAGTATAAATGATCTCTAATATGTCTGAACTCCTATTAGGACCCTTTTTGAATTTATTAGTCCGCTTTCCCTTAATACAGTCCAAACAAGTCTTAAAATTAAAAAAATCAAGAGTACTAAGTGCCACATCATTAACTAATCTCTTAATTATCTTTATGGAGATATGTCCTAATCTCCGATGTCATAACATAGAGGAGTCCTCATTAATATTACACCTTTTAGTGCTAGTGTGAATATGCATTGAACTTTGAGTGTCATCATTTTATAAGAAAATACGATAAAGACCATCAGACAAAATATCTTTCCCAATACAATTAGATTTATATAATAAACGAAATGATGTGTCTTGAAAATTAAAGGAATATCCAACTAGTATGAGTCTAGAAACATAAATTAAGTTTCGTGAGAAACTTGGTACATAAAAGGTCCTTTCCAATTTTAAAACAAAACCACTACTTAAAGTTAAAATGCATGTTCCAATTGCCTCCACATGTGAGCCCATCTTATTACCTAATAAGATGCTTTGCTCACTTCCCACTAGTTTCCTTATGTTTTGTATACCCTACAAAGAGTTTGCAATATGGATTGTTGATCCAAAGTCATACACTAGGTGTTCATATTAACATTAACCATATTAGATTCATAATACTTTTCTTCTTTCTTGATATCAACTTGGGTGATATTTTACCTTTTCCCTATTGATAAGCTTTTTGATTTATTTGATTTTTGTTAGTTTTATTCTTCCAATGAGTGGTTACCACGAATGCACTCACACCTAGTTCCATCACTAGCCTCTCTTCTTCTTGAATACACATGGTCATTGTTGGGAAATCATTGGGGGGCGACATCATATGCGCAGCGAAAGAACAAGAAAACAAAAATCCCCGATTCCCAAAAAGATGTTCGTCGTCGTGCTAAGATTGGTGCGAAAAAATCCGCAAAACACAAAACTGCGTATAGAGATTGTGTTACCTAGGGAGATCGTATATCCCTGTTTCCTTGCAGATCCTTAGGAGAGGGTGAAGGAGGTCAAGCGTCCTCCTCTCTAGCGGTGATCCACACAGCAGGGTTGCGACGACGCTCCTCAAAACTTCAGGCCTACTCTAAGGTGGAGAGGGAGAGGAGAATAGGAAAGGCAAGCAAAGACTCTAGCCTATGAGGCTATGAATCCCTCCTATTTATAGAGATCCCGTGTCAAACCCTAATGGGTCCTTCCCTAGTGGGTATTGGATCTGCATCCAATAAGACAAGGGCTCCGTCGGATATCTCATATCCGAACCTCTACTCATCGCAATGCCTACCATATGTGTGTGACCCTCTAGGCCCAATATCGAGCTGACCGTGAGTCATACTTGTCAGAACTCCTTCTAACTCAGTGAATTATTATCTCTGTAATAATTCACTCGACTCATCGACTACGGACGTACTAGGCCACTACGCCGTAGTCCCCAGACGATACAGGGGAATCCAATCCATTGGACCTGTCTGTCCTCAGTTACCATGTACCTATAGTCCCTCATCCATCTAATATCCCAGAGACCGTATATCGAGCATGGTGTTGTCAGACCCATACGGTTTCTACTCGAGTCTCGCTCTAATCGGATTCTCCCGGAGAACTCTTTCTCTCTCAACCCGAATGACCCTGGCTAGGGATTTGTCTGAGCAAGAACACATGGGATATTCCTCTCATGATGCTGAGAGTGGATGATCCTCTATCGACACTCAATAGCCCTCGTAAGGTCGACTACCACTCCCAATGATCAGTTGTACTAGATCTGGGGACAACCAAACCTATAAGTCTGGTATCAAAGAGTGGAGCACTCATACAGGACATCCTTGGTGTCTCAAGTCTAAGGACCAGATACACCACTAGGACTACGGAATCGCTGTCTGACAATAAGGCATCATCAACCATCCAGCATTCCGTAAGCGGATCAATCCGTGAACTCATTCTCCAATGAGCACCTGTATCCCTACTGTCCCTACACGAGCAGCTATGAGACCAGCTGAATCCATCATATGGACGGGTATATAGCACACCAGTCTATCCGGTTATCACGATGTCCCTCTCGAGTAACCTATGACCGGGATTATTTAGGATATGTGTTTAAAGGTGAATCGATCTCATTATCGTGATCTCATCACGATCCGATTCCCATTGCATAAATCCAAGGACATCACAATATATATATGCATTTATGCAATAATTATAAAGTGATATACGCCAAAATATAATAAGCAAAAAGATTCTGTATCAAGTCACACGTGCCATCACTCACATGATTGGCTTATTGGGCACCTATGACTAGCAATCTCCCACTTGACCTAAAGCCAATCACCTATGTGTCTGATCCCCATCAGACCCCTGTGACGCTCAAAGACAATCTGAGACAATGGCTTTTTCAGTGGATCTGCAATGTTATCTTCGGATGGAACTCTTTCCACTGCTACATCTCCTCGGGTTACGATCTCTCTTATAAGCTGGAACCTCCTCAGAACACTTCTGATGAGACCCGGGTTCCCTTATTTGAGTAATCACCCCATAGTTGTCGTAATATAAGGAAGTCGACTTGTCGCTATCTGTATCGACTCCCAAATCTATGATGAACTTCTTCACCCAGACTCCCTTCTTTGCTGCATCTGATGCAGCAATGTACTCCGCCTCTGTGGTCGAGTCAGCAGTGGTATTTTGTTTGGAACTCTTCCAGCACACTGCTCCTCCATTCAAGGTGTACACATACCCTGAATTCGACTTGCTATCATCGACATCAGACTGAAAACTTGAGTCAGTGAAGCCTTCAACCTTAAGGCTATTACCTCCATATACTAGTAAAAGATCCTTAGTCCTTCTCAAGTACTTAAGGATACACTTTACTGCTTTCCAGTGCTCCAAGCCTGGATCCGCCTGATACCTGCTCGTGACACTCAGAGCATGCGCTATATTAGGCCTAGTACATAGCATGGCATACATGATAGACCCTATTGCTGAGGCATAAGGTATGATATTCATGTTCGCCCTTTGGAATTTTCCATGCCAAACCTTTTGACAATGGTTTCTATGTACCTGGACTGGGACAAGCCAAGCATCCTCTTGGATCTATCTCTATAGATTCTAATCCCCAAGATATAGGATGCTTCCCCTAAGTCCTTTATGGAGAAGTGTCTAGATAACCAAGTCTTTACTGTGGATAGCATTCCTACGTCATTCCCAATGATGAGGATGTCATCCACATATAACACCAAAAATGTGATAGCGCTCCCACTTACCTTCATGTACACACAAGGCTCATCTTCGTTCTTAACGAAGTCATAAGATCTGATTGACTCATCAAATCTTATGTTCCAACTTCGGGAAGCTTGCTTTAGTCCATAAATGGATTTAAGCAACCTACACACCTTATCTGGGCAGTTCTTGGACACGAATCCCTCAGGTTGCATCATATACACCTCCTCCTTGAGGTTCCCATTGAGGAATGCGGTTTTCACATCCATCTGCCAGATCTCATAATCATAGTGTGCTGCAATAGCCAATAGAATTCTGATGGATTTTAGCATTGCTACGGGTGAGAAGGTTTCGTCGTAGTCAACACCTTGCCTTTGACGATACCCTTTAGCCACTAGCCTTGCTTTATAGGTCTCTACCTTTCCATCTACTCCGATCTTTTTCTTAAAGATCCATTTGCAACCGATGGGTACAATACCTTCGGGCGCATCAACTAGGTTCCAAACCTTATTGGAGTACATAGAATCCATCTCAGAATTCATGGCTTCTTGCCACTTCCCGGAGTCTATACTCATAATAGCCTCCTCGTATGTCTGAGGATCAATATCCTCAGCATCCTCTCCTCTAATATGTCCCACATATCTCTCAGGAGGATGAGATACTCTATCAGACCTGCGTAAAGTTGAAACTTGTGTATTAGGTACCTGAACAGACTCGGGCTGTAGAGTGGTGCTTGAGCTTGGTTCTCTAACTTCGCTCAACTCTATCATTCTCCCACTGTCTCCGCCTAGAATGTGTTCCTTCTCAAGGAACACTGCTCTCTTAGCTACAAAGACCTTTTGGTCCTCGAGATGATAGAAGTAATACCCACAAGTTTCCTTGGGGTATCCCACAAATATGCATCACTCTGTCCTTGATTCTAACTTATCGGGGTTGTCTTTTAACGTGGGCTGGGCAGCCCCAAATCTTAACAACCTTAAGATCAGGCTTCTTCCCTTTCCATATCTCATATGGTGTAGACACTACCGACTTAGTTGGAACTCTGTTCAGAAGGTAAGCTGCGGTTTCTAGGGCATATCCCCAGAATGAGATGGGTAGGTCAGCGAAACTCATCATGGACCGTACCATATCTAATAACGTACGATTTCTCCTTTCAGAGACACCATTGAGCTGAGGTGTGTAAGGAGGTGTCCATTGGGATAATATCCCATGATCCTTGAGGAACTGAGTAAACTCTGTACTTAAGTACTCACCTCCTCGATCTGATCGAAGAGTTTTGATACTCTTTCCAGTCTGGTTCTCCACCTCATTCTTATACTCTCTAAATTTCTCAAAAGCCTCGGACTTGTACTTCATTAAGTACACATATCCATACCTTGAGAAATCATCAATAAATGTAATGAAGTAGGAGTAACCTCCAATGGCATGAGTTGACATGGGTCCACATACATCACTATGTATGAGTTCCAACAACTCAGTGGCTCTCTCTCCAGTTCCACTAAATGGAGAGTTAGTCAATTTTCCACGAATGCAAGGCTCACAAGTTGCATAAGACATATAGTCGAATGAATCTAGATATCCATCATTTAGTAACTTTTGAATCATTCTTTCATGGATGTGACCTAGCCTACAATGTCACAGGTATGCACTGTTCACTTCATCTCATTTCCTCTTAGACACATTTACATTCATGATATATGGAGTAGTATCTAACATAAATAAACCATTATGCAATGTTCCTTTCGTGATGATCTTATCATCTAATAATATTGAACAACCATTGTTCTAAAAAACAAATTTATATCCACTAACTGTTAAACATTAAATGGAGATAATGTTTTTGATAATAGAAGGAACAAAATAACATGTATCTAATGCAATAAAAGCTCCACTAGGCAGATGTAAGGCGACCTCGCCAACAGCTAATACAGCAACTTTTGCTCCATTACCCATCTTGAGGTCCATCTCGCCTCTCTCTAGTCTCCTAGGTCTTGCCAGAACCTGCAACGAATTGCATATATGATAAGCACTACCGGTATCCAATACCCATGTGTTATCATAAGAGTCTGACAAATGAAGACTGATCATGAATGTACCTGAAGCTTCATCAAGCTTTTGTTTCGCCCTTTCTGCAAGGTACTCTTTGTAGTTTCTCTTCCAGTGCCCATCTTTACCACAGTGGAAGCACTGGCCTTTGTCCTTTGTTGGGTCTTTCTTAGCAACCTTTGCTTTACCTTGTTTGCCCTTGCCCTTTCCCTTCTTAAGGGACCTTTCTGCTTTCCTTTTCTTTCTGGTCTCACCAGTGTAGAGAACTGGCTTCTCTTTCTTAATAGTACTCTCTGCCTCCCTCAACATATTGAGGAGCTCTGGGAGAGTCACCTTAAGCTTGTTCATATTAAAATTCATTATGAACTGTGAAAAGGAATCTGGTAGGGACTGAAGCACAATGTCCACACACAAGTTATCCTCTAGGACCATTCCTAGACCTGTGAGTTTCTCTATCCACTCAATCATCTTTAGGACATGGTTCTGAACCGATGTCCCCTCAGTCATCCTAGCGCGGAAAAGGCTCTTGGATATCTCATATCGTTGAGTCCTTCCCTGTTCCTCAAACAATTTGCGGAGATGTAGGAGAATGGATCTGGCATCCATCTTTTCATGTTGTCTCTGTAACTCTGGAGTCATAGAGCCCAACATATAGCACTAAGCAAGAGTGGAGTCATCAATGTACTTCACGTAGCGAGCGATCTCATCCTCGCTTGCCTCTTCTTCGGGCGTAGGCATCACTGTATCAAGGACGTACACGATTTTCTCCGCTGTGAGAACAATTCTCAAGTTACGGAGCCAATCCGTATAATTTGGACCAGTGAGGCGGTTGACATCAAGTATGCCACATAAGGGATTTGAAAGCGACATTTTCTGAAAATAAAGATGTAGCAGAAATGAATAACATGCAGATTTTGCAAGAAATAAACTATCAAGATATGGACTTCTATCTTAATATGCTCCCACTATTTTACTATCGAGTCACGCGACACCCTCAGCACGTGAAACGGAAGTCTCCGACAGACTTCTAGTGGGGATCAGGATCCAATCAGCGTCTTAGTGTAACCTCGAGGGACTCGACCAATCACACTAAGCCTAAAAGGTAGGCAACTCTTGCCGATCACAACTCCTTGTGATTCCCGTCCCCAATCACACTAAGCCTAAAAGGTAGGCAACTCTTGCCGATCACAACTCCTTGTGATTCCCGTCCTGTTCGGCCTCCGAATCACAATGGCCTCGAGGGACTCGACCAACCATGATGCTCGGTTAAGTCAACACCTTCGTTACAAGATGAGTCTGATTTGATGATATACCCTCGAGGGACTCGACCAAGCATACCATGCCCTCAGGTCACCGGTGACATCTCTATGTCGTAAGCAAGATAGCGAATCGCGATATAGGTGAGTCTCGAGGGACTCGACCAACTCAACATACACCGGGAATCGGTTCCTACTCATAACGATGGAAGGCCACGTGGGTCAATCTAATTGCCTCACGTTTACCGACTTAATATTATCGAGAGATGTTTCTATGATTTGGTCTCCTAATATGACATGTCACACATATACATATTTAATATATATCTACATCGCATGCAAATATATATACACATCTAGTATGTGTATAAACAATCACACCAGATGATCATGGACCACAACCTAATATGATTAGGCCCGAGCCAGTAGGCCTAATCACTCACATCAAGATCTATGTGTGCAACGGTGCATCTCCATGCCCTGTGATCGTCCATCTCGTCCTCGTCGATTTCGTCGACATCTTGATGCATCTCCATGCATCACGATCATCCGTCTCGTGGGTCCCGCTATCGCATCCACGCTCCCGCTGCGCCTCCTCATGTGATTACAACTTAATCATAGGCACGCAGGCCCGACAATAAACGAGAAATATAATGGAGGTTCGCAGACCTCAATAATAATAATCACAAGTACACACATCACACGGTCCATGATCATCCGTCCACACATCATACATCACATGTATAAATAATCATCATCATGTAGGACTACTAGATAAAAATAAAAATAATAATCAACTAAACTTTTTAATTAATTAATATTTTCTGAAATCAGGGATATATAGGGAATTTCTCAATTCCTAAGGGTATTTTAGTAATTTTGACAAAAGACAGAAACTGAAATTTCTCAAATTCACAGGGGCAAAACTGTCTTTTTGCCCAAAAACCCTAATTCCCTCCTACTGCTGCCGCTGCCGCCGCCGCCACCCTGCTGGCGGCGGCCTGTGCGGCGGGGCGAGGGCGCTGCCCTCGCCTGCAGGCGGCACGCCCGCTGGCGGCGCTGCCGCTGCAGGTGGGCTCCCCCTTCGGGCGTCGCTGCCTCAGCAGGCGGTGCTGTCCCGCCGGGCGGCCGCCCCTGTGGGGGGGGTTTCGCCCGCGGGAGCAGCGGCGGCAGGCGCCGCTGCCCTGCGGCGCCTCTGCCCGTGGGCTGCCCGCCCCGCCAGCAGCAAGCCTGCTGCAAGCAGACCGCCGGCCGGCTGCTGCAGGCACAGCGCTTGCGCATGCGCCGGCGCTGTGCTGCCTGGCTGCGGCTGCGGCTGCCGCTGCAGGTGGCTGCAGGCATGCAGATCGAGGGCAGCAACTGTTGCTGCCCTTTCTCGCTTTTGCGTCAACGATTTTGACGTCAATATTCTTCCTAAACACAACACACGCAGTTCAAAACCAATCATTCGCACGAACAACCTGGCTCTGATACCACTGTTGTGAAATCATTAGGGGGCGACATCATATGCGCAGCGGAAGAACAAGAAAACAAAAATCCCCGATTCCCAAAAAGATGTTCGTCGTCGTGCGAAGATTGATGCGAAAAAATCCGCAAAACACAAAACTGCGTATAGAGATTGTGTTACCTAGGGAGATCGTATATCCCTGTTTCCTTGCAGATCCTTAGGAGAGGGTGAAGGAGGTCAAGCGTCCTCCTCTCTAGCGGTGATCCACACAGCAGGGTTGCGACGACGCTCCTCAAAACTTCAGGCCTACTCTGAGGTGGAGAGGGAGAGGAGAATAGGAAAGGCAAACAAAGACTCTAGCCTATGAGGTTGTGAATCCCTCCTATTTATAGAGATCCCGTGTCAAACCCTAATGGGTCCTTCCCTAGTGGGTATTGGATCTGCATACAATAAGACAAGGGCTCCGTCGGATATCTCATATCCGAACCTCTACTCATCGCAATGCCTACCATATGTGTGTGACCCTCTAGGCCCAATATCGAGCTGGCCGTGAGTCATACCTGTCAGAACTCCTTCTAACTTAGTGAATTATTATCTCTGTAATAATTCACTCGACTCATCGACTACGGACGTACTAGGCCACTACGCCGTAGTCCTCAGACGATACAGGGGAATCCAATCCATTGGACCTGTCTGTCCTCAGTTACCATGTACCTATAGTCCCTCATCAATCTAATATCCCAGAGACCGTATATCGAGCATGGTGTTGTCAGACCCATACGGTTTCTACTCGAGTCTCGCTCTAATCGGATTCTCCCGGAGAACTCTTTCTCTCTCAACCCGAATGACCCTGGCCAGGGATTTGTCTGAGCAAGAACACATGGGATATTCCTCTCATGATGCCGAGAGTGGATGATCCTCTATCGACACTCAATAGCCCTCGTAAGGTCGACTACCACTCCCAATGACCAGCTGTACTAGATCTGGGGATAGCCAAACATATAAGTCTGGTATCAAAGAGTGGAGCACTCATACAAGACATCCTTGGTGTCTCAAGTCTAAGGACCAGATACACCACTAGGACTACGGAATCGTTGTCTGACAATAAGGCATCATCAACCATCCAGCATTCCGTAAGCGGATCAATCAGTGAACTCATTCTCCAATGAGCACCTGTACTGTATCCCTACTGTCCCTACACGAGCAGCTATAAGACCAGCTGAATCCATCATATGGACGGGTATACAGCACACCAGTCTATCCGGTTATCACGATGTCCCTCTCGAGTAACCTATGACCAGGATTATTTAGGATATGTGTTTAAAGGTGAATCGATCTCATTATCGTGATCTCATCACGATCCGATTCCCATTGCACAAATCCAAGGACATCACAATATATATATGCATTTATGCAATAGTTATAAAGTGATATACGCCAAAATATAATAAGCAAAAAGATTCTGTATCAAGTCACACGTGCCATCACTCACGTGATTGGCTTGCTGGGCACCTATGACTAGCAGTCATTAATTCATTGATTGACCGTTTGTCCTTATGTGTGTTGTATGAAATCTTAAAAGGCCCGTATTGAGGTGGAAGGGTGTTCAGAATATAGTGCACCAGAAAGGATTCTGACATATTAACCTTGAGTTTCTTAAGTTGAGCCGCAATATCTCGCATTTGCATTATATGCTCACGTACACCTTTTATGTTGGTGAATCTAAGGGATGAGAATTGCATTATTAGGGTACTTGCTAGTGCCTTTTCTGAAGTGACGAATTGCTTATCGATAGCTTGTAGAAAGTCTCGGACCTTCTCATGCTGGTCAACAGAACCACGTATGCCAGCATTTATCTTGGTTTTGATAAACATCACGTTGAGCCGATTGGATCGCTCTCATCGCTTGACCTCAGTTGGAGTATTGGTATTAGTGACTATAGATGGTTCATCATTCCTAATAGCATAATCAACATCCATCCACCCTAAATGGAGGAGAACCCTCTCCTTCCATATCTTATAGTTATTACCCCTAGGTTTGAGAATGTCACATCGAATATCAGAGAAATTAACAGTTTGAGAAACTGCATAAAATTAAATATATTTATGTCAAAATTTGAGGCTTAATAGTTTAAATTATATATTTTACCAATGTGAAATATGCCAAAAAAATATGAATCTCATGACATAAAAATTGCCTATGGGCTAAATTTTTAATTCAAATAGATTCAAATTGTCTTTATGATAAAACTATCAAATTATATTCCAATTCATAATCTCTATGGGTAAATTATGAAAATAATATGATATTTTATCCTGATTAATTATATGAATATAATAAAAGATCCATAAGGATAACAATTATTATATTGAATATAATCAGTCACAATATTTTATCTAATTACTTATGTGATCTTTATTTTAATTTCATATATAATTATAATTAATTAAGGATGCTATGGCTAATCCTTAATTAATTAAGATTATTGAATCACTAGACATTTTGAACATATAAAATTGACTCATAAGCATAAATTAATATAACCAAATATTCATACATAATATAAGCATTTTACTGACTAAAAATATTAAAAATTTTATATCTATATGATTTTCAACATTAAATATATCGAGAAGTTTCAAAAAGAAAATAAAATCAAGCCATATTTATGGTATAGAAAATGAAAACTCTTTTATATCAAGGCAGAGGTCAATTGGCTCTAATACTAACTGTTAGAAATTTTTGATACCAAAATGTGTTTCTAAATCATTATAATAGAAACACAAGAAATGTACCTCCAACCATTGTTGTTAAGAATTTCAACAACGATTTCTTTTTGAATTTTGACACTTCTCGACTTAGAACTCTCGCTTTAGATGGTGTAGGAAATCCTTTTGACTTGAAAGAGATATTGAACCCAAGGACCAAAACTCTTGTTTATATAGATGTTCTCCTATCAAGAATATTTATTATCAAATTTATAACGTTCAAGAATTAATTCAAATTTGTAACGTTTGGACTATAATGAAGAATTGAATGATATTAAATAAAATATATAATAATAATAATTTATTTAGAATAAAAAATCAAAATATTTAAACCATAATAAATGAATAAATTAATTATGATGAACTTAATGGAAACGATTACATTATTATTAAATAAAATATTTAATAATAACGGTTACATGTAGTTCATTTTTTCATGAAATAATTGTATGAGATGAGATCTATTTATACATATAAGAGAGACCCATTAGGGTGAAAAGATATAATTATTCGAATGAGAAGACATGTCTATTCAGGTGAAAAATCATGTTTGTTCGCTCGAAAGAACATGCTTATTCGAGTGAAAAATTTTCATTCATTTGGAAATGGTTTGTTAGGACTCTAGCTAGGAGAGTCCTAATTGAGAAGGACATTCTGTTAGGACTCTAGCTAGGAGAGTCCTAATTGAAATGGACATTCTGTTAGGACTCTAGCTAGGAGAGTCCTAATTGAGAGGGACATTCATGTAGGAGTTTTTTCTTAGACAGGAATTAGGAGTTGTAAGGGAATAGGAGTCTTGAGTAGGAGTCCTATTAAGAGTTCGTTAGAAGTAAGAGTCTTAAGTAGGAGTCCTATTAGGAGTTAGGGTTTAGAAGCCCTATAAATAGCCATGTATTCTTTCTCTTTTCTTAAGCAATAGATGAATCTTTTCTGCAGCCTTTGAGCAGCAACTTGGAGGGAGGAACCCCTATAGAGTTCCAAGGAGGCTGATCCCCTAAAGAGATCAACCCCAAGTTTAGAATCTGCAAGGGTTCTAACACCTGGTGTTAGAGCAGCGTTCTTGCCATCTCGCTGCCCTTCCACTGCCATCCATCAACCCTCCACAACCGCCCAAAGCAATTCCCACAATTGCTTAAAAGGTCATCACCAAATTTCACCATCATCTCCACCACCGCAGATCATCCTTTGATCTCCCCGTGAATTGCAACAGCAAACTTTCACTGATTTCTATCAAACCTATACATGTCTTTAACTCGTCAACAAAAGAGAGATCTTAACATCACAGATTTAGAGTCATATACTATGGCATCTGAGGAGGCAATCAATGCTAAATTTAAAGCCTTTGAGGCACGAATGGAGGATAAGATTCGGACTCTCCTTACCGAATTCAGTTTGGGCCGACCACCAAGCCCAAATAAATCACATCAAGGAGAGAGCTCTAATCAATCACATCATGCCCAAAGAGATGACTTTCAAGAGAGGGGAGGCTCTATGACCGACCCCAACTATTCACGCATGAGAGTGGACTTCCCTAGATGGGAAGAAGGAGACCCAATTGGTTGGATCTCGCGCGCGGAGTGATATTTTCGGTATCATAAAACTGCGGATGCATCCATGGTGGAAATTGCAGCTATACATCTTGAAGGGGATGCCATACAATGGTTTGACTGGTTTGAACACACTTATGGAGCCCTTTCATGGCGACAATTCAAAGAAGGACTACTGATCTGCTTCGGACCAACTTATTACGAGAACATTGACGAACAACTAGCAAAGATCCGACAAACCTCCACCATTTAGGAGTACCAAACCAGGTTTGAAAGGTTATCTAATCAAACTCGTGATTGGTCTGAAAAATAGCTATTGGGGACCTTTATTGAGGGCTTAAAGCCGGAGATCCGGGGAGAAGTTAAGGCACGACAACCATACATGCTTATGGCAGCCATCTCTTTCGCACGACTTCAAGAGGAGCGATTGAACCATGAAGCCCGGAGGACTAGGATCACTCCACAACCTATAATACTAAAGCCCTCAGCCCCCCTACTATCAACCGAGTTCCTGCACCGAAAAGGTTAACAAGAGAAGAACTTCGGGAGCGATCTGCGAAGGGGTTATGTTGGCATTGCGACGAGCCGTGGAGCCGCGAGCATCGCTGTAAAAAAGGTAGACTCCTTATGATTGAACCAGTAGAAGAAGAGGTCATTGAACATCTAGAAGAGAGCCTTGAACATGAAGAAGAAGATATGGAAGAAGAGCCACAGCCGACCGACATTACGGTACACGCACTAGCCGGCTACTCAAATCCGCAAACGATGAAAGTTGGAGGCCTTCTCAAACAACAGCCGATCACTGTTCTCATCGACACGAGTAGCACTAATAACTTCCTGAATAGTAAGGTTGCTGCTTGGATGGCACTGCATATTGAAGGTTGCAGCAAGTTCGATGTAAAGGTTGCCGACGACAGAATCCTAAAGTGCGACCAAAGATACCCGCAGGTGAAACTATTACTGCAAGACCAAGAAATTATCACCGATTTCTTCCTCCTACCAATCGATGACTATGAGGCAGTGCTTGGTATAGAATGGCTGACTACACTAAGTGATGTCTCTTGGAACTTTTCTAAATTAATTATGAAATTCTACTGTAAGGGCAAACAGATCATCCTACGCAGGAAGCGCGGAAGCAACGTTACCATTGTTTCGACCCAACGAATGGAGAAAGTTTTGCACAAGGTAAATGGTGGCTTTTTTATGCATCTCCAGCCACAACCAGAAGAGAAGAAAATAGAAATTGAAGATCAAAATCTTGCCCAATTACTTACTGAATTTGCTGACATATTTGCTGAACCGCGCGGTCTTCCTCCTTCTCGGCAACATGACCATCGAATTCCAATCCTTCCGGGCAAGCCACCAGCGAACACTCGACTGTACCGATATCCTCACCTCCAGAAAGATGAAATTGAAAGGATCGTAAAGGAGATGCTTGAAACAGGGGTGATTCAGCCAAGTTACAGCCCCTATTCCTCACCGGTGCTACTTGTACGCAAGAAGGACAGAACTTGGCGGATGTGCATCGACTACCGAGCTTTAAATGGCATCACCATCAAGGACAAATACCCAATACCAATGGTGGATGAACTTATTGATGAATTGAAAGGAGCTCGAGTCTTCACGAAGTTGGACCTCCGATCCGGTTACCACCAAATTCGGGTATGTGACGATGACATTCCGAAAACTGCATTTCGCACACATGATGGCCATTATGAATTCTTGGTAATGCCTTTTGGACTCACTAATGCTCCTTCAACCTTTCAAAGTCTCATGAATGATATATTTTGGAGCTTTCTTCGTAAATTTGTGCTGGTATTTTTCGATGATATTCTCGTTTACAGCCCTCTCTTGAGACTCACTTTCAACATTTACAGATTGTTTTGACGATCCTTCGGGAGAATCCTATTTTTATTAAGCAACCAAAGTGTAGCTTTCTCCAGCAAAAAGTAGAGTACCTTGGGCATATAATATCAGAAGAAGGAGTGGCGGTAGACCCAACAAAAATTGAGGCAATGCAAGGATGGCCAAAACCTACAAACGTGAAATTACTATGGGGGTTCCTTGGACTAACGGGCTACTACCGAAAATTTGTTACGGACTATGGGAAGATCAGTGCTCCACTCACTTCTTTACTGAAAAAAGATGATTTCCAATGGTCGGACAAAGCCTCTGCTGCCTTCGACAAACTTAAAGCAGCCATGACAACGACGCCGGTGCTTGCGCTACCAGATTTCAATAGACTCTTCATCATTGAGGCCGACGCATCTGGAGTCGGAATTGGAGCCATTCTCATGCAAAATGGTCGACCACTCGTATACACTAGCAAGGCATTATCTCCCTCCCATCAAAACATGTCAGTATATGATAAGGAGATGCTTGCCATTGTACACGCAGTAACGAGGTGGAGACCCTACCTTATCGGCCGGCGATTTCAAATTAAAACTGACCATAAAAGCCTCAAGTTCTTTTTGGAGCAAAAGATATCATCCCCTGAGCAGCAAACATGGGTAACCAAACTTCTTGGATTTGATTATGAAATTATTTACAAAAAGGGAAAAGAAAACGTGGTTGCAAATGCACTCTCACGACTACCTGAACAAGCTAAGGTTTCAGCCATCTCCCTTCCTACCACCGGTCTCCTCGAGGACATTAGGGAAGAATGGAAGAAGAATCCAGAGATCAGCAACATCATAAAAAAATTGGAGGAGGATCCAAGTGCAATAGCCCACTACACCTGGGATTCGAGGGATCTACGCTACAAAGGTCGCATTGTGCTTATTCCTGACTCCCCTTGCATCGCAATCATCTTGCTTGAAATGCACTCCATACCTTCAGCAGGGCACTCTGGATTCCTAAGAACCTACAAAAGAGTGAAGCAAAATTTTTATTGGAGAGGGATGAAAAAAATTATTGTTGAATATGTGGCACAATGTGATGTATGTCAACAGCACAAGGGTGAAACTGTGGCAAATCCAGGGAAGCTACAACCACTACCCATACCAGACTCAGTGTGGACTGACATCTCCATGGACTTCATTGAAGGGCTGCCATCTTCCAAAGGTAAAAGCACGATTCTCGTGGTAGTTGATCGACTTACGAAATATGCTCATTTTATGCTGTGAGAAATCCCTACACTACTGCTAGCATCGCCCAGATTTTCATAGAAAATATTGTTAAACTGCATGGGATGCCAAGGTCCATCGTAAGTGATCGTGACAGGATCTTCACTAGTAAATTTTGGACCGAGTTATTTCAGTTACAAGGCACCAAACTCAAGATGAGCATAGCATTTCATCCACAAACTGACGGCCAAACAGAGGTGGTAAATAGGTGCTTAGAGACGTACCTCCGGTGTTTCGCTAGCGACCGACCAAAAGAGTGTGCGAAATGGCTTCCCTGGGCCGAATGGTGGTATAATACTACATATTATTCATCTACAAAATGTGCCCCTTATGAAGCATTGTATGGTCGACCAGCCCATGTGATTCCAAAGTATGTAATTGGCTCGGCCAAGGTAGATCAGGTTGACCAAGAATTGATTGATAGGGACAAACTCTTATAACTGTTAAAAGATAATCTCTCTACCGCTCAAGCCAGAATGAAGCAGCAAGCCGACACATGACGAAGTGAAAGAGAATTTTCAGTGGGAGATTGGGTTTATCTTCGCCTACAACCATACAAGCAACTCTCTATCAACACTCGAGCCTCCATGAAGCTATCCCCACGTTTTTATGGGCCCTATCAGATCATAGAGCGTATTGGAGCCGTGGCGTACAAACTTAAATTACCTGAGGATGCCAAAATTCACCCTGTCTTTCACGTATCATGCCTAAAGCCCAAGTTGGGAGAACACGAGTCACCCCAGATCCAACTCCCCAACACAACTGAGGATGGAGTTATTCAAGCCCAACCACAAGCCATCCTCGATCGCAGGATCGTGATGCATCGCCGACATCCCTCTACTGGAGTATTAGTGCATTGGAATAATCTACCACTTGAAGACGCCACATGGGAACCATATGAGGAGCTGAAGACCCTGTTCCCTGAGTTCATGGAATCTCAGCCTTGAGGATAAGGCTGATTTGAAGAGGGCGGGTCTGTTAGGACTCTAGCTAGGAGAGTCCTAATTGAGAGGGACATTTTGTTAGGACTCTAGCTAGGAGAGTCCTAATTGAAAGGGACATTCTGTTAGGACTCTAGCTAGGAGAGTCCTAATTGAGAGGGACATTCATGTAGGAGTTTTTTCTTAGAGAAGAATTAGGAGTTGTAAGGGAATAGGAGTCTTGAGTAGGAGTCCTATTAGGAGTTCGTTAGAAGTAAGAGTCTTAAGTAGGAGTCCTATTAGGAGTTAGGGTTTAGAAGCCCTATAAATAGCCATGTATTCTTTCTCTTTTCTTAAGCAATAGATGAATTTTTTCTGCAGCCTTTGAGCAGCAACTTGGAGGGAGGAACCCCTATAGAGTTCTAAGGAGGTCGATCCCCTAAAGAGATCAACCCCAAGTTTAGAATCTGCAAGGGTTCTAACATGGTTTTAGCCTACCATTTCCAACAATCCTTCACAAGAATGAATTTTTTTTAATAAAATATACATGAATATGCAAACACTAAAGGGAGGATATTGCATCAGAATAGGTATCTTATGGTATTGAACCTTTCTTAGCAGAATACTATATGATTTACTTGACTAATTAGTAAACATGATGTCTTGAACTGTTAAGCTATTTGGTGTAAAGCAAGATAATAGTACCCATATAATTTCTTACCTCACACCTTAGATTCTCATTGTTATGTTCATTTTGACTACTTCAGCGGATTCATAAGTGCTCTAGAGAATTTAAGCCTTAAAATTTTTTTATAGAAGTGATCCCACTTCACACTAATATAGGTGACTTCCTATTAAAAATACCTTGTCATACTTAGATATAGGAATCATTAAAAGTATAATTTATCCTAACATACTTTGCATGTAGCATTTATTTATCATAGGAATAGGTTGGAGTAGTCATCCAGGTGCTTACACTAAATCATTAATAATTTAATTGTCCCATTAAACTAAGATCCTGGGATCTCCGATCAATAAGGTTGGGTTACCATTATGAAGATTTTTATTTGATAGGTTTTAATCTCATACCCCTCGATGACTAGTATATTTGATATCTTTGTAGCCCTTTAATAAGTAGATTCGATAAGATTTTCCTTTGATTTCATATAATCATTTATGATTATATCATCTCAGATCAACTACTTTATGATATTATGTCTTCGAAGAATATATCGAGAATTACCTATAGTGCCCAAGTCTCACACATATTGAATTTTGACTAATATATCAATAAAAACATAAATAATATATATATATATATATGTTATATTTATTTTATGATATGATTTGTGATATTTACACTTCATGAATATGATAAATGATATGTTCATATTTTCGATTCATAAAATTGAAGTACATGTTTTTCAAAATATATCATTTTTAGCGTTCTATAAAATATTGACTAAGCATGTATATGCATTAACATTTATGTTAAGTATAGTATAACTAGCCAAAGGGTGCTAGTGAACTTTGATATGAGATTAAATTATCTTAATATTTAAGGTGGAGTAGAAATTGTTATGTTCGAGGATCAATAATTGAGATCAAAATATCTTGAGTTTTATATGTTTTAAAATATTCAATTATATGTGATGTCGATATGATTGATGCTATGAAGATATATTAATTTTGGATATTTTTGGATTAGATATGTGAAGTTTAAAGGATTAAAATATTTATTTTTATGTTTTTATAGACCTTTTTATAAATATAAATATTACAAGGACTAAATTA